>NC_038249.2:8799908-9075929 GCF_000004515.6 Glycine max | reverse complement strand
ACGTGCATGTCGGTGGATTGCGACGAAGAAGACTGTGAAGAAGGTATCTACAACGACGTATAGGCAGCGCTTGGATCATCTAAGGATCACAGATGTCTGCTGGATGCCATATGCGGCACACTGACCTGTGCAGGACTTTCATATGATTTCATGCTTCTCGGGACAGCTCCGCTGGGGGCCTATTGTTGTCAGATACAGATCGGAGAGGGTTATGCGCCAGTTTGGCTACGTCCAGTGCATTCATGCACACCCTGTCCATTCATGGGTGTCATATGATGACGTGGACGATACTTGGACGCACTACTCAGACCATCTGGCGGTAACAGGTGATCTATGTGTTGTGCCAGGTCAGTGTGCGCCTGACTACATAGACTGGTTTTTTGTCATATCGCATCCATTCATGACTGCGCCACAGACGGATCCTCCTCGAGATGCATATGCGACGCAACCCAGTCATATCCCTCATGAGGCAGCACTGACATCAACACATATGGATCCTGATGCGGACGAGCCCAGACATGTAGTGGTAAGTGTTACTATTTGGTTAGATGTATGCCATTTACTTCAATTATTTTAATACTAATTTGTATAATTCGTTTGTTTTCTATTTAACATGAGGCTTGTCATGCGATCGCGGAGGCGTTGGAGCAGCATCTAAATGCGCCTGACACATCCACACATGAAGAGGTCATCCAAAAATGTCTCAGGATTGCCAGGGGTGTCACAGAAGACCGCAATGTGTATGTGAGATCTCGACATAGGCGGCGCACGGATCAACAATAGTTTATTCACACTTTAGATATCATTAGTTTTTGACAATGTATTTGACTTAACATTTTGTATATTTTAAGTTATTTTGATTAATAATATTAGTGTTATTTTGTCAATTATGTTTAAATTACTTGATCCGAAATTTATACCAAATTCATTCGAAATTCATCGACATATTATGAATGAAAGTAAGTAAATTAGAAATGTTAAACTAATATTACAAATCTCATTTAAAATTAACTTTCAATAAAGTAAAACTTTTTTTAAAAAACTCGGTCACCAAACACGGATCAAGTTGATCCGTGGAAAACTCGCGGATCAAGTTGATCCGTGTAATACTTGCGGATCAAGTTGATTCGTGGAAAACTCGCGGATCAAGTTGATCCGTGTAACGCTTGCAGATCAAGTTGATCCATGGAAAACTCATGGATCACCTTGATCCGTGTTTGGTCCGCCTGTGTTACACGGATCAAGTTGATCCGCAGGAGTCTTTCCACGGATTAACTTGATCCACACAACGAAACATTAGAGGGGCATTTCTGGCATTTTTAAGTGATGCTGGGTGCACCAGCAATAACGCTGGGTGCACCTAGCAACACCTATTTGATATGTGTTATGTGTTGAGCGGAGGGTGTTGGTGACACGATGCTGGAAGCACGTGGCAGGACAAGAATGTTGCTTGTCGTTATGGCCAAAAGTTGCTTGTTCAATGTTCATTCTTCCTTAGATCCTTCGAACCTAATCACGTTTGGTTCAATCTTTTTAAGGGAGTTTTGGATTTTTGGAATCGTTTGGTGCTCCAACAGTTCCTACCCCGGTTACTTGTAGGTTTCTTTTTTGAAGAAACGGTTACTTGTAGGTTCTTCTTTTATTTTTGTTCTAGTTATGAAAATGATAATGTTAGTCAGGGATGGTCCTGGATTCGGATTATTTTGATAAGCTGATGAATATGAACCATTCTAAATATATATTAAAAAAAATCATATTGATTTGCATCGTTGGTTGAGATTAGATTGAAAAATTATAAATCCAATTAGTTTAGATTGAATCTTAGATTCACTTTTGAAAATATAATTTAATCCAATCCACTTGATTATTTAGTATGTTTTATTTTTTATATTTTTTTAAAACTAGTCCAATTTTATTGTAATGTTTTTATTTTAAGACTACTGGTCAATTATTATTATAATTATAATATAAGACATGGTTTTATCTTTAAGTTAATTAGAATGAAACAAGTTTCATACAAATGAGTAGTTAAAAAACAATTTTTTAGTTAAATATATTAAATTACATACTATTAGAATCATGTTTCTACTTTTTTTAAACAACTTTCATTATTTATTTTTATTATTTTAATAATATTTATTTTGTTTTATATTAATTACATAAAAATAAATTTAATTATAATGGAATCTTGATGATCTCATTTGATCCAATCGATTATTATCAAATTGGTTTGAATCAGATTGCTAACTCAAATTGGGCAAAATTTATGATCCAAATCAAACAAATTAAAATTGATTTGATCATATAAAAAATGTTACTCCCTCAATCCTTAATTATAAGATGATTTTCCAAAATTTTCTTGTTTCTTTTCATAAGAATCTTTTTCTAATTTTTAGATGCATTAATTATTTTTTTCATACATACTCTTAATTTATTATTCTCTCTAAACAATAATGAGAAATAAATAAGTGGATAGATAGAGAATAAAAAGATAATTTTGAAATGATAGTACAAATAATTGACAAATTTAATGAGATAGCTACTTTTCTTAAGGGGTGTGAATTAGTTGAAAAAGACTTATAATTAGGCATGGAGGAAATACAAATTTGTTCCAATCTAATATATGTCCACCTTGTTAGCAATACACTCTTTTGAAAATATAGTTATTATTTATTAAAATTCATTAAATTTTTGTGAGTTTTATTTTTGTTTAATGAATATCTCTTGTAATTTTGTATTTTTAATAAATTTTAATTATAAAAAAAATGTGTTAGAAACAATGTATTACAATGTGTGTTGTTAAGTGTTAGCACTCTTCTTTTAGTGTTATTCAAGGATTTTATTTTACTTTCAACATTATATGTTTTATTTTTTAAAGGAAAAATATATTTTTAGTCTCAATAGTTTCATGAAATAGATTGACGTTTTTTTCTACATTGAAAATAGATTGTTTATTTACCATGTGAATTCATGGAAGTAACATTTAAGAAACAAACAAAATCAAAATAAGAAGCAAGAAAAAATTTGCAACAATTGTTGAGGAATGATAATAAAAATAAAGACAAAATGGAATCCTTCAAAGTTATGGTTAGATGTGTTTGGAAAAACATATTAATAAGTTCTTTTGAAAAAATAAAAATAAAAGTGTAGTCTATTTTTCAAATTAGACACAAGTTAATGTCGTTTGTGAGAATTCTATATAGAAAGACTAAAAATAAATTTTTATGTAAATTAAATACAAAAGACTAAACTGGATGATATAAAATTTTGAAATTGATTCAGTTTTCTATAGGAATCTTTGAGCTTTGCCTATTCCTAACAATGTGGTTGTGTTCGACTTCGTGGGGAGATTAACAAAGAATTGGTTGCCCACTCACGACAACCTCATTATTGGAAGGTGTCATATCCTAATTTCGCTCGGGGACTATCGTTTGTTGATCTTTTGATCCTTACTAGTTGACTTACGGTGTTGAACGCCAGCTACAGTGCGAAACAGATGATCATTCGATGTTTTGATCAAGAATGCGAAAAATACCCAAAGGGGAGGGCAAAAGGGTCATTCTAAGTTTTTTCTGAACCCTGGCTCGCCCAAGCTAGCCTCTAGCTCGCCTGGGCCCCCAAATAGCTTAAGGGTGAAGTAACCAGCTCGCCTGGGTGAGCAAGGTTACTTCAGGATGAAGCAATAGCTCGCCTGGCGCGAGCTGCCATGACCCCTAATGCCATCTTTTGCTATAAATAGGCATGAGGAAGGCTAAGTAAGGGGTTCCAAGGTCTAGCATTGAGAGAAATCAGAGAGAAGAAGAAGAAAGAGGGGAAAAACGAGGTCGAGGCACTACCGAATTGTGACCGTAATCGACTTCTATATCGTTCTTCATTCGTCATCTGGTTAGTTTTTGTTTTAAGGATTTGAATGTGATTTATGCATCCTTAGGGGTCCTTTTTTGTTTTGTGCATCTTCATCTCCTTCTTCTAGCATCAGAAATCCCATTTTCTTCTTGTAAAGTAAGTTTTAATCGATCATTAGTGTCGCAAGTTATCTTAGAAAAGGATTGAAGGTTAATAAGCAAAACCAAAATAAAACCAACTCATAAACTTCTTCATTTCATCAAATATTGCTTGAGATTATTTCAAGGTCCAACGCCTTAACAATTCTCTTTGTTTTTCATCAAACATCACTTGAGGTCGTTTCAAGGTCCAATGCCTTAACGACTCTCCTCACTTTTTTTTCAAAGCTTAAAACATCATCTCAAGGTCCAACGCCTTAAACGACTTTTGTTCATAATTAAAATCAATCTTTCAAAAAAACATAAAATCAATGTAACACATAAACATTCAGACTTAAAGAACTACGTTGGTCTGAATTCCTCATCGTACCTGAGGATACATAGGAGCAAGGGCAACACCCTTGTCGACCCCCAAAAAATAATAAACATAAAAAGGGAAAATACATAATTTTGAAGTCATGTTTTGCACACTCGATTAAAGGTTGTCATCCCTTGTGACTGGCACGTGGGGTGTTAATACCTTCCCCGTGCATAAACAACTCACGAACCCTTATTCTAAAAATTCGCAGACCTTCGTCTTTTTGGTTTTTCTAACGTTTTTCTCGAATAAACGTTGGTGGAGACTCTATGCGTTTTCATCATGATAAGAGACACACCATTTTGTTTCGCCTCGCCCTCCCGTCGAAGGGTAGGTTGCGACAGTTGGTGACTCCACTGGGGAATTGTTAGAGAGTTAGGTCATTCAATCAGTGTGCAATGTTTTTATCGTGACTTTTTCTTTATTTATTTTCCCTTTTCCCTTTTATCTTTTGCTTTGTCCATATTTGTATATAACCTTTGCTATGTTGTTGTGTTTGGTGTGTGTCTACCTATCTATTACATTCATAGTTAGAAATATTTTTTCTATGCACACATAGACACCTACACTTCACACACACGTTGAGATATTAGGCCTTATACCCGAGTCTATGTGAGCCATAAGGAGTGGAGGTCAATCTATGGTCATGCTGGGTCTCCGACTCGCTTGATAACAGGGAAACCTCATCTAGAGTTTTCCTCTTTTGGTGATGCATTGTCGCTAACAGTCCCTATCGCCATAGTGTATTATCTAAGAGGATGATATCTCTAGAGACCAATAAAGTTACACGAAAGTACCCTTGGGAGTTATCACTATAAGTGGACTTTTGGATCTTTTCCATTAGGTTCCTAAATTAGGGGGTACATAGCAAACTCACTCTGGCTTGTTCCTTGATCGCATCATGCATCTCTTCATGGCATCGTAATGGACATATCATTCCTGCATTTATCATTCATCATATTCATGCATTGCATTTTGTCATACCCTAATTTCGTCCGGGGACAACTGTTTGTCAACATGCGAAGTTTCGCCGACCAAGTTGAGCTGCTTAACATCAATTGCTACGCAATCCGTAAGGTTTCGTGACGTTATGAAAAGAAATGAGCAAGATACTCAGAATGGGTGCAATTTTTGTCAACATAGGGATTTTTTCCAGCCGAGTTGAGCTGCTTAACAGCGATCACTACACGATCCATAGGGTTTCGCAATGTTTCAGAAAGAAATGGGCAAGGAACTCGATGTAGGGGCAAAATGGTCCATTCTGGAACATTCCTCAGCCCTTGGGCCCACCTGGGCCCACTGGATAACTTAGAGGAGAAGCAACCAGCTCACATGGGCGAGCTCAGCTCGCCTAAGGCGAGCAAGGTTGCTTCTGAACTAAGCCACCAGCTCGCCTGGGCGAGCTGAGCTCACTTGGGCGAGTTGGGCGGCAAGCTCCTCCCTTATTTTGGCGCCTACCATAACGCTTCCGTAACGCTTTCGTAACGCTTTCGTAATATTTTTGTGACCAATTCCATGAACAATCTTTCTTCCGTTCTTCATCGTTCGTCGATCTTCAACCGGTTAATTTTCGATTTCGAAGCTTTGAATTCATTTTATGCACCCTTAGGGGTCCATTCTTGCTTTGTATGTTTTCATCTTCATCTTGTCTACTTTCGGTATTCTTTTTCTTCGTTTTAAGCGAGTTTTGACCGATCGTTTAAGCCGTAACCTCAATTAATTAATGTTAAAATGAATTTCAACCGATCATTTGTGTTGTAATCTCGTTTAATCATCGTTAAAATAAAATTCGACCAATCGTTCATGTTGTAACCTCAGTTAATAAAAAAATAAATAAGTTTCAACCGGACATTTACTTTGAAAGTTTTCTTTTAATGAGTTGAGAAATAGCTAAGTGAAACTAAAGCTAAAATCAACTCACAAATCAAGCTTTTGCCCGTAAAATGGTCATTTGAAACCGTTTCAAGGTCCAACGCCTTAAATGGTCCTTTTTACTTTTAATGGTTAAAATGAACCTTTTAAAAGTCTAAAATCAACACCTCACGTAATTTTCTTGCTTTTTTCAAAGAACTACATAGGTCTGAGTTCCTCATCGCAATTGATGATACGTAGGAGCAAAAGCCCCGCTTTTGTCGACCCCAAAAAGATAAAAAACATAAAAAAGGGAAAATAAAGTAAAATTGAAATTCATGATTTTGTACATTTTATTAAAGGCTATCATCCCTTGTGACGGACGTGTGGGGTGCTAATACTTTCCCCATACGTAAAAACAATCCTGAACCTTTTTTTTCTTCTTAAAGTTTGTAGACCCGCTTTTGATTTTTTCGGATGTTTTCCTCAAATAAACGTTGGTGGCGACTTCGCGTGTTTTCCCTCCTTGGAAGACACACCCATGAGCCTCGCGTCGCCCTCCCGCCGAAGGGTAGATTGCGATAGTTGGCAACTTCACTGGGATTGTTTTTAGAGAGTTAGGCCATTTAATCTTGTGTAATGTTTTATCATGACTTCCCCTTTTGTTGATTTCCCTTTATTTCCCTTGTGTTCTTGTATATAACTCTTTGATGCTTTTAGTGTTTCTTTTTTAATGTATGCATGAGATAAAGATTTATTCATTTGATGCACACAAACACCTACACTTTTTCACACGCACGGTGAGTTGTTAAGGGCCCTATACCTGGGTCTGTGGGAACATAGGAAGCGAAGGTGAATCTATGGTCATGCTAAGTCTCTGACTTGCTTGATGATAGTGAAACCTCATCTAGAGTTTTTCTCTTTGATGATATGTTGTTGCTGATAGTCCTTACTGCCACAATGTTGATATCAAAGGGAACAATATTTCTAGAAACCATTGAAAGCTAAATATAACCGCCTTGGGAATTATCACTAAAATGCCTTTTAGTTCCTCCCATTTAGGTTCCTGAAATAGGGGTACGAAACGGACATGCTGCATGTTTGTTTTCCTTAACATTGTCATGCATACCTTTTTAATGTCATGCTCATGTGCGTCTCTGCTGTATGTTTGTTTGCTGATATTGCCATGCTTGTACGTTCCTCTTTTGTGCTATCAACCATGTGCTTTTACGCGTTTATATCTGTATTGCATCGTCACGCATTGCATTTGGTCTCGTCATTTTGTCACAGGAAGTCGGAAGGTCCGTATCACCTTCTTAAATGCATACATGGGGCACCGTGCTGCCAAATGTTGCAAGTAAGAAAAGATGATCTTTTGGGTTCTCGTGTCTGTAAAATGCATTTGTGTCATGCATAGCATAAACGTCCCTTCATGCATTCATCCTATTTCCTCCATGATAGGATATCGAAGTATTGATTTCATAGAACTTTTCATTCTAGTAAAAATGGGATCAAATCAAACACCTCTGCTTAAGAGAAGATTCTATCAAGTCAAAATCAAAAGCTTAGAGGTCACCAGTTTGCGAGAATTGGGGCAGTTGATGGGTCAGCTCCAACGTCAAGCCTTCTGCAAGACCTATGGGAAGATTTGGGACCTAGCTATGGTAGAAGTCTCCGCGTAAGAAATTACATCCCTTACTCATTATTATGATCAGTCCCTAAGGTGCTTCAAGTTTGGGGGCTTCTAGCTAGTACTGACTGTGGAAGAACTTGAAGAAATCCTAGGATGTCCATTGGGAGGAAGAAAGCCATATCTCTTTTTGGGGTTCTATCCCTCCATGGCAAGAGTAGCCAAGGTAGGTAAGATCATGGTACAAGAGTTGGACCATGTGAAGCAAAATAGGAACGAGGTAGTCAGAATACCAAGGAAACATTTGGAGGGAAAGACGAAGACATTGGCAGATCAAGGGGAATGGGCCTCGTTTATTGATGCCTTCGCACTATTGATATTTGGTGTCGTCCTTTTTCCAAATATGGAGGGATTAGTGGACCTAGCCGCAATTGATGCCTTCCTTGCTTATCACCATAGCAAGGAAAGCCCGGTCATTGTTATTTTGGCCGATGTCTATGACACGTTCGACCGAAGATGCGAAAAGAGCGGCGCAAGAATTATTTGTTGTACACCGACTCTATATGTGTGGCTTGTCTTGCACCTTTTTCACCAAGAAAGTAAGCCCACCTATCCACTGAAAGGTAACCGCTTATGCACCGAGAAAGGAAAGGCAAACTAGGAGCAACTCTTGGCTAGCATGGTAGGGGCATCCATTAATTGGTTCCCTTGTTGGAAAGAAGGAAGAATCAGGGTTTTGTTCTCATGCGAAGGATTTCCAAATGTTCCCTTGATGGGAAAAAGGGGTTGTATCAATTATAATCCCGTCCTCGCCATAAGACAACTCAGCTACCCCATGAGAGGAGCGCCATTGGAGGAAAGCATCACGCCTTTCATCGCCCGGGGTTTTAGTGACCCCAATGCGAGAGTACTTCAAGGAGTCCGCAAGGCATGAGGTGCAGTACAAAGTAAAGATAAGGAGCTTAGGGGAAGTAGCAACGGGATCACCAACGACTATCATAAGTGGCTGATAGTCCGAACATAAGAGTTGGGTTGGCTCCCAAAGCTGAAGGCTGCAAGAGAGGAAGAGGCTAAAACTCTGGAGGAGAGTGAGGAAGTGCAAACCCTAAAGGCGGAACTTGAAAAAGCCCAAGTAGTCAAAGAGAAGTTCAAATCAATGGCCATCAAAGTTTGGAAAGAGTATGATGAACTAAGGGACATCAATATGGCCATCGCCGAAGCCCTGGAACGAGAAACCAAGAGGGCCCGAAAGGAAGAACATGGCTAAAACAAGTTCCGAGGAGCTTTATGGGGCAGCAGCAGTGAGCTTAAGCTCCAAAGAGACGAAAGGATCAATCGTTCGTCAAAGGCATGATCTTGAAAGACGAGTTAAAGGCTTGCCAAAGGTCGAAGAGAAGCTTGTCCAAGCAGTTAAGCAAGACCGAAGAAAATATGTTGGCCATCATCGACCAGTACAAGGAAAAGCTAAGCCTAGCAGCGACTCATGAGCAAAGGCTAGAGGACGAGTATGCTAAGGTATCAGTCCTGCAAGCGGAAAGGGAAGCAAGGGAAAGGGTGATCGATTCTTTGCACAGAGAAGCAATGATGTGGATGGACAGGTTTGCCTTTAGTTTGAATGGGAGTCAAGAGCTTTCCCGACTGTTAGCCAAGGCCAAGGCAATGGCGAATGTGTACTCGACTCCCGAGGAGGTTCACGGGCTCCTCAATTATTGCTAACACATGATTGATCTAATGGCCCACATAATTAGGAGCCGCTAAGGCAATTGTATTGTCGCTTTGATTTTGATTAGATAAACCCTTTTTGTTCCCTAATAAAATGAGGTTTATTTAATCCTGTGTGTTTAAAACTCTGTGTGAATCCAATACTTCGACAACTTATCTTTAGCATGCATTCATGTTTAGTTTTTTGTCACATTACTCACCGCATTTTGTTCCTCTAGGAAGTAACACCATAACTAAACGCGCTCTAAGGCACCCCTATCGAACCCGGTCTAAGACTAGAGTCATGGGTGACATAGACGAGGTGCAAGAACAGATGAAGGACGATATGGTGGCCTTGAAAGACCAAATGGCTTCCATGATGGAAGCCATGCTAAGCATGAAAAGATTGATAGAAAGTAACGCGGCCACGACTGCCGCCACCGAGGCAGACCCTAATCTTTCGTTTGCCACGAATCAAGCATATCAACCTGCCCCAAACATGGGGGGACAAGGAGGAGAGATATTGGGGAGCACTGGTGGCCCGCATCTAGGGTATAACATAAATGCCTACCCCTATGGCTTACCCCTCAATTTCACACCGCCCACCATGCATGAGAACGTGGATCATGCCGTTCCCATAACCTTCGAAGGTTAGCTTCCCCAGCCTATAGGGGTCGCCCGCGAAGAGCCTTGGGAGCATGCCTAACTTGACGTCGACTTGTACCCCCCATTCTCCACCAAGGGACCAGCGTTCCACGCTATGCCTCAGCCTAATACTGTGGGAGCCTCTCAACCCCGCTCGATACAACCACTACATTTCTACGTAGGGGGACCACCACCGATAGTGGAAGGAAAAGGAAAACTTAATCTCACTGAGGAGAGATTAAGAGCGGTCGAAGCGTCTGGTGATTACTTTTTTGTTGATATGACCGATTTATGTTTAGTACCGGATGTCATCTCTCCCAAATTCAAGGTACTAGATTTCGACAGATACAAAGGGACCACTTGCCCCAAAAATTATCTAAAAATGTATTGCTGAAAGATGGGGGCGTATTCAAGGGATGAGAAGTTGCTCATGCATTTTTTCCAAGACAGCTTAGCCGGGGCGGCGAACACATGGTACACTAGCTTGGAACCCTCCCAGATTCATTCTTGGAAGGACCGAATGGTTTCCTTCGTTAGGCAATATCAGTACAATGCTGATATGGCTCCAGATAGAATGTAGCTCCAGAACATATGCAAAAAGGAGCATGAATCTTGCAAAGAGTACGCCTAGAGATGGAGGATTTGGCGGCTCAGGTAGCACCTCCCATGATGGAAAGGGAGATGATCACCATGATAGTAGAAACTCTCCCAGTGTTCTACTATGAGAAGTTAGTAGGCTACATGCCCTTTAGCTTTGCGGATCTAGTATTCGCGGGCGAGAGGATTGAGGTAGGCCTAAAAAAGGGGAAGTTCGACTACGTCGCCCCTACCAGCACAAGCAATAGAAGATCTAGGCTGACTGGGGCAAAGAGGAAAGAAGGGGATGCTCACGCCGTAACCTCGGCTTCTGCTTAGCCAAAACCCCAATTAACCCCTCACAATACTCATTAGTATGCCCAATACCATCTGAGCTTTTTGGCCCACACGGAAAACCCCTTCAACTCGGCACCCGTCCAGCAAAGGACATCTGCCCCACCACAAAGAGCCCCCGCTTAAGCCCCCGCTCCTGCAAGGCCTCGTCTCGTCGGCGATTTCAATCTTGGCACAAGTTCCAATTCGGGGAGGATCCCTCTAGTGAAGAAGCTTTTAGAGTTTGCACTAACTCCGATGTCATACGGGAACTTGTTTCCATCCTTAATCGCCAACTAGTTGGCAGTGGTAACCCACAGAAGAATCTACCAGTCTCCTTTCCCGAGGTGGTACAACCCCGACGCGACCTGCGCGTATCACGGAGGTACTCCGGGCATTCGATCGAGCAGTGCATGGCCCTCAAGCATAAGGTCCAAAGCTTGATTGACGCGGGATGGCTAACATTCCAAGAAGATGGCCTGAATGTGAAGACAAATCTGCTTGCCAATCATGGGGGATCGGTGGTAAATGCAATAGAGGCGCGTGGGCTAGAGAGGCCAAAGCAAATGAAGGACGTAGTAACCTCAAGAAGGTTTATCTTTGAAGCATTGCAAGAGGCGGGCATGGTTTCCTTTGATGGGCACAAAGGGGACCCCTGTTTGATGCATCCGGATGCATCACATGACATGGAAACATGTTCAACGGTGGAGGAGTTGTTACAGCAAATGATGGACCAAGGCCGGTTTGAGATCAGTGAAGAGAACAAGGGAGAACAAAACGTGTGCATGCAATTAGCGGACAAAGAAAGCCCCGCTAAACCCAAGCCTTTGGTGATACACTTCACCAGGGATGTGGTCTCCCAGAAACCCCGAGGTTCTCGACCTATCCCGGGTAGTAGACCTATTTCGTTCCCTTATAGAAGCAACAAGGCGGTCCCGTGGAGATACGCCTCTCAGAAGCCAAGTGAAAAGAAAGAGGAGGCCACTAGCATTGACCTACCTTCTGTCAAAGTTACCAACATCACCAGCCTAAGTGGTGTGACTCGTAGCGGTTGCATCTTTGCGGCGCCTGACCCATTCGTGTGACCCACGGATGCCAAAGGAAAAGCGAAGGTGGTCGCAGAAGAGACCAACGAAGCGAGCCCCACTCTGAACGAGGATGTCCTGGTCGGGAGATTTGCTGAGAAAGGAGGAGGCTTCAGCGGAAAGAAAGTGTCCATGGAAGAAGCCAACGAGTTCCTCCCGATCATTCAACAGAGTGAGTTCAAAGTGATTGAGAAACTCAACAAGACCTTAACTAGGGTATGTCTGTTAGAGCTGCTCATGAGTTCTGAACCTCACCGGGCGTTGCTGGTTAAAGTTTTGAATGAGGCCCACGTGGCCCAAGATAACATTATCAGCAATATCACGACTAATAGCTACCTCACCTTTGTTGAGGAGGAGATCCCTGTCGAAGGGCAGGGACACAATAGGGCCCTACACGTGTCCATCAAGTGTATGGACCATATTATGACTAAGGTACTCATCGACAACCGCTCATCACTTAATGTCATGCCTAAGAGTACATTGAACAAGCTGCCTTTCAACGTGTCACATCTAAGACTGAGCTCCATGATAGAACAGGCTTTTGATGGCACCCGCAAAAATGTTATAGGGGAGATTGATCTCCCAGTTCAAATTGGATCCCACACTTGCCAGATTACCTTCTAGGTGATGGACATTAATCCAACCTACAACTGTCTTTTAGGCTGGCCGTGGATTCACTCGGTTGGGGTGGTCCCTTCAATGCTCCATCAAAAGCTGAAGTTCGTGGAAGAGGGGCACTTGGTCATCATCTCGGGGGAGAAGGATATTCTAGTAAGCTGCCCTTCTTCTATGTTGTATGTTGAAGCTGCGGAAGAATCCTTGGAGACGGCTTTTCAATCCTTTGAGGTAGTGTGCAACGCTTTGATGGAATCCCTCCCAATGCGACCCGCATGTCCGACGCTGCGATGATGGTAGCCCGTGTGATGTTAGGGCATGGATATAAGCTCGGAATGGGCTTAGGAAAGAGCAACAACGATGTGGCCAACTTGGTGGAATTCAAGGAAAACCACGGAAGGTTTGGGCTAGGCTATAGGCCCATGCATGCTGATGTAAGAAGAAGCGCCCTAGAGAGGAGAAGCAGGGGCATGGGCCAACAGAAAAGGCCACAAGCGAAAGAGGCCCCTCCATGTCACGTCAGCAAGAGCTTTGTGAGTGCGGGCTGGAGGTGCGAAGAGCAAGTTGCCATGATACATGACAAAGCCCCCCAAGAGCGTTCAAACTGGGTACAGTTGTGCCTTCCTGATTTCCAATTAGGAAACTGGCAAGTTGTTGAACAACCCAAAGTTTCCTTGGCGGACATAATGTAATTCGTTAATTTTAACCCTACAGCTGGGCCTAGGCTGTGGGGGTTTTCTCCCTGTTAGGGCGTTATGTCTTTTTCCTATCAAGATATATAATATAAGATCTTTCCTTCATTTGTTCTTGCACCTTCACCCCTTCTCATTCATTTGCATGTTTATTTCTATTGCGATTAAACGGTACCGATCCAACGATGAGTCCTGTGAAGGTACTAATACCGAGGACCTTGACGTTGATTTTGAACGAATAGCAAGCCAAGCCGAGGATGGAGAAGATGAAGATATGGGGTTTTCCCCGGAGCTAGAAAGGATGGTCGCTCAGGAAGACCGAGAGATGAAGCCACACGAAGAAGAGACGGAAATCGTGAACTTGGGTGTTGGCGAAGAAAGGAAAGAGGTAAAGGTTGGTACTGGCATGACTACACCGGTTTGAGATGAATTGGTGGTTTTGCTACAAAGCTACCAAGACATCTTCACTTGGTCATACCAACATATGCCCGGTTTGAATCTTGACATTGTACAACATCGGTTACCGCTGAATCCCAGTTGTTCCCCGGTAAAACAAAAGATAAGAAGAATGAAGCCCGAAATGTCCTTAAGGATTAAAGAAGAGGTGAAAAAGCAGTTTGACGTTGGCTTTTTGGCTGTGGCTCGATACCCCGAATGGGTGGCCAAGATCGTGCCAGTCCCTAAGAAGGATGGGAAGGTATGAATGTGTGTGGACTATCGGGACCTAAACCGAGCCAGTCCAAAGGATAACTTTCCTTTGCCACACATTGATGTCCTTGTAGATAACACAACCGAATTCGCTTTGTTTTCCTTCATGGACGGGTTCTCAGGGTACAATCTGATAAGGATGGCGCCGAAGGACATAGAGAAGACTATGTTTGTCACCTTGTGGGGAACATTCTATTATAAGGTGATGTCCTTTAGACTCAAGAATGCCGGGGCAACCTACCAACGGGTTATGGTAGCATTATTCCATGATATGATGCATAAGGAAATTGAAGTCTACGTGGATGATATGATTACCAAGTCTAGAACCGAGGAGGAACACCTTGTAAACTTGCGGAAGCTGTTTGAAAGACTGTGTAAGTACCAACTCAAATTGAATCCCGGCAAGTGCACCTTCTGGGTCAAGTTGGGAAAGTTACTCGGCTTCATCGTAAGTTAGAAGGGGATAGAAGTGGATCCCGACAAGGTGAAAGCCATCCTTGAAATTCCTGAACCACGCACTGAAAAGCAGGTCCGAGGATTCTTGGGGCACCTGAATTATATAGCAAGGTTCACATCGCAACTCACCACTACCTGTGAGCCTCTCTTTAAACTCTTGCACAAGAACCAGTCCGTTCGATGGAACGACGACTGTCAAGTGGCATTCAGAAGGATCAAGCAATGCCTTATGAATCCTCCTGTACTTATGCCATCGATGCCCGGGAGACCCCTTATCCTATACATGACCGTGTTGGATGAGTCAATGAGGTGTATGCTAGGACAACATGATGATTTCAGAAAAAGAGAACGGGTCGTCTACTACTTGAGCAAAAAGTTCACTGCCTGTGAGATGAATTACTCTCTTCTTGAAAAGACGTTTTGTGCCTTGGTATGGGTGGCCCATCGTCTAAGGCAGTACATGCTAAGCCACACTAACTGGTTGGTATCCAAGATGGACCCAATCAAGTACGTTTTTGAGAAACCCTGTCTCACCGAACGGATCGCTCGATGGCAGGTTCTGTTGTCTGAGTTTGACATTGTTTATGTCACTCAAAAGGTGATAAAAGGAAGCGCCTTGGTGGACTATCTAGCTCAACAACCCCTCAATGACTACCAGCCCATGCATCTGGAGTTTCCAGATGAGGACATCATGGCCCTGTTCGAGGAAGAGGTGAAGGATGAGGACAGGGATAAGTGGATTGTGTGGTTCGACGGCGTGTCCAAGTGCCCTAGGCCATGGGGTTGGGGCGGCTTTGGTCTCTCCCGACAATCAATGAATCCCCTTTATGGCAAGATTGGGTTTCGATTGCACGAATAATATGGCTACATACGAGGCATGCGCCCTCAGAATCCAAGCGGCAATTGACTTTAACGTCAAATTGCTCAAAGTGTATGGAGACTTGGCCTTGGTAATTCACCAGCTGAGGGGAAAATGGGAAACTAGGGATCACAAATTGATACCCTAACAGGCCTACATCAAGAAACTGGCCAAGTTCTTCGACGATGTCTCCTTCCATCATGTTCCCAGAGACGAAAATCAGATGGCTGATGCACTTGCCATTCTAGCATGCATGTTTCAGCTAACCCTACATGGAGACTTGTCGTACATTGAGTTCAGATGTTGAGGCAAGCCTGCGCATTAATGCTTGATAGAAGAGGAGCAAGACGGTAAGCCATGGTACTTTGACATCAAGTGGTACGTAGAGTATAAGGAGTATCCACAGAGGGCTTCTGACAATGACAAGAGGACTTTGCGGAGGTTAACGGTCAGTTTCTTTTTAAGCGGAGGTATCCTGTACAAATGACATCATGATATGGTTTTGCTCTGATGTGTAGACGCCAAGGAAGTCGAGCAAATGCTCATGGAGGTGCATGAAGGATCCTTTGGGATGCATGCTAATGGGCATGCCATGACCAAGAAGATTTTAAGGGTAGGCTATTACTGGCTCACTATGGAAAACGATTTTTGCATCCATGTGAGAAAATGCCACAAGTGCCAGGCATTCACGAACAATGTCAATGCTCCGCCCATGCCTTTGAACGTATTGGCAGTGCCCTAGCCCTTCTCTATATGGTGGATAGATGTGATCGGAGCCATTGAGCCCAGGGCTTCGAACGAACATCGCTTCATCTTGGTTACGATCGACTACTTCACCAAATGGGTTTAAGCTGCTTCATACTCCAGCATGACGAGGAGCGTAGTGGTTAGATTCATCAAGAAGGAGATAATCTACCGATATGGGTTGCCCAGGAAAATTATCACAGACAATTCCACCAACTTGAATAACAAGATGATGAAGGAAATGTGTGAGGATTTCAAAATCCAACACCACAATTCCATGCCTTACAGGCCCAAGATGAATGGGGCAGTTGAGGCGGCCAACAAGAAAATCAAGAAGATCATTCAGAAGATGATTATGTCATACAAAGATTGGCACAAGATGCTCCCTTTCATGTTGCATGATTACTGAACCTCAGTGCGCACATCAACTAGGGCAACTCCATTTTCGTTGGTGTACGGAATGGAAGTCGCACTGCCGTTTGAAGTAGAGGTTCCTTCTTTAAGGATTCTGGCAGAGTTCGGGTTGAAAGAATCGGAGTGGGCCCAAGCGGCTTTGATAAGCTCAATCTTATAGAAGGTAAGAGATTGGTGGCCATGAGCCACGGGCATTTGTATCAGAGACGGGTGAAGAATGCTTTCGACAAGAAGGTACGCCTATGCAAATTCAATGAAGGGGATCTTGTTTTGAAGAAAGTATCCCAAGCCCAAAAAAGATGATAGGGGGAAGTGGGCTCCAAACTATGAAGGGCCTTTCGTCGTGAAGAAGGCGTTCTCGGGAGGAGCACTAGTGCTTGCCAGCATGGACAATGAAGAGTTGCCTTCACCTATGAATGTCGATATCGTCTAACGGTATTATACTTAGCACTTGGGGCAGCTAGGGAGTCAATACATGATTGTACTCTGAGGCTTCCCAAAGTTTGCCAATCCTTTGTAAACTGTGATCGCAACATTTAATAAACATTGGATTGATGGTTTGCATTTCGACTCTTGTGTTGTGTCTGTTATTGCTTTGGAATACTTACTCTCATTTTAATCTTGAGCCATCTCGCTCAATCTATAGGGGTGCCACAAGCATTTAAGTAAAATTGAACATAATAGACATTTGTTTAAATTGTTACACTTGAATTGCCCAATCATGAGCATGCATATGCATCTTTGTTATAATGTGAGTTGGAGGACAGGAGAAGATTTGTTTTGAATAATGGTCGATACCACACCGAATTCAAGGCAAAGGTAAACAAAGGTAAGTGGTAGCATAGTCATATTTTACTGTGTAGTGCCATTTCCTGTATTCAGAGACTTAGGGGGCAGGTATGAGTAGGTGCTAGGCCCGTGATCAATAGATCATCATCCTATGTCCAGCTCAAGACATTAAAGAAGCGCTACTGGGAGGCAGCCTAGTACCTTTTTAAATTTCTGCTTGTTGTTTATTCATCTATTTTTCTTAATTCATGGTTGAATATGCCTAGTTTGTTCGTAATCCTAGGAATTTAAATAAACAAGCAAAAACTCGGGGATAGTCAAATTTTGCAAAGAATTCTTGCAAAAAAAATGGTCAGGTTAGCCCGCCTGGGCGAGCACCCCTGTACCAGAAAACGTTATAAGGGGCAGGGGTGAAGCTTCATTCACCCCAAAATCTCCCCCAAGCTTCCAAGAACGAAGGCACTTATGGGATTCACAATTTTGCAGTCCCCAAGCCCCCACTCCCTGCTTTTTCATGCCTAAAGGGGCGCCCACCAAGTGCTCGGTGAAAGGCCTCAATTGCATTTGAACATAATTATGCGAATTTTGTTTATGGAACTGACTTGGGCATAGGTGGCTGCCATTGTTGAGTTTAGTGATAGCTTGTAGAAACTAGGATAGGTGCCCAAATATGTTCTTAGGCATGGAGACCCAAGCTTTGTTTTTTGAATGCAAGAGAGCATGGAAATGAGAGCATATTGGTAAGGTTTCCCTTTTAGGCCAACATTTGATGAAGGCTGCACCTTGATGTTCTTTGCGCTTAGATGATGTGGGAATGTTGGTCATAGAGTAGGTAGCAAGAGGCAAATAAAGCGTATGCATATTGGGTAGGTAGCCAAGTACTTTGCCAATATGCATATGTGCTGAAAATGGCACGAAAATGCTTCTCAAAATAGGAGCATATGGCATGAAATGGTTTTTCAAAATGTGGATGAGTAGTAAAAGTTATTACCTTTCCAATGAATGTGTAACATGGAATTACTTTTCAAATAAATGCAAATTTGTGTGAATATATAGCATGAAAAATTGACTCTTAAGTGTGTATATATGTGAATAAAATGTGAACATGTAGCAAAAAAGAATGCCACCCAAAATGGAGTAAACATAGGTAGCGAAAACACCTTGCCAATTTGTATGTTAATGTAGGTAGCGAGAATACCTTGCCAATTTGTATGTTAATGTAGGTAGCAAAAATACCTTGCCAATTTGTATGTTGATGTAGCCTAGCAAAGTACCTTGCAAATATGCGGGTATGTTGATATAAATAGCAAAAATGCCTTGCAAAGCATGTATTTATGTAGGGTAGCTTAGAAGGTAGGGTAGCCTAGCAAAATACCTTGCAAATATATATGTATGTTCATAAAAAGTTTTCCTCAAGGAAAATGTGTGTAAATATATGCACATCCTAGAGAAGCACATGCATCGACGTGTAAGTTTTCTCTAAATTCATATTGATATTTGTGTTTTGTTGGAAGAAATTGTATGCCGTTTTTGCTTGATTTTGCTTCAGAATGGTATTTCCTTGTAGACTGACTTTACAAATGTGTCTTCGCAAGAGATGGCCCAAGAAAGCTCCCCGCAAAGAGGTCCAGCAAGGACACCACCAGAGTGGGCTCCAGCGCTACCCCGCAAGCTAACATGGACTTTGACAAGCACCATTTCTGGAGCGCAGAACATTAGCAACGTTTTGAGATCATTATTGGATGGTCATTCCTCAGAGAAAGACAAGTCCAGTTGAGGGACGATGAGTTTCCTGACTTTCAAGGAGAGATAGCTCACAGGCGCTGGGCATCACTTGTGACACCCATGGCTAAATTCGATCCAGAGATAGTCATGGAGTTCTACGCTAATGCCTGGCCTACCGAGGAGGGGGTACGAGATATGCGCTCCTGGGTGAGGGGCCAGTGGATTCCTTTCAATAGAGATGCCCTCAATCAGTTCTTGGGACACCCACTGATCTTGGGAGAGGGCTAGCAATGCGAGTACAGCCAGAGGAAGAGTCAGGCCTTTGGCTTTGATGAGGAGGCTATCGCCCAACTGCTATGCATACTGAGGCAAGACTTCGCCCGAACCTCCGTAGGGAGATGGGTCCGGATCATGCGCACCAACATGACCACCCTCACACATATATGGATGAGGTTGCTACTTCGCAACATTTTGCCCAGCATCCACAACTATGACCTCCCCCTGCTGAAGTGACAATTTGTTTATGCCATTCTGACACAGGTGAGTGTGCACGTGGCTCAGCTCATATCTGACGCTCTTTATCAGTTTGCAGGGATTGCACCTAAGAGACACCCTATGGACTCGGAGAAGTCCAACAGGGCCCTGGGTTTCCTGCTATGATTTCTAGCCTTTGTCAGTTCTACAGAGTGCCCGTCGCCCCCAGCAAGGTCATCCGACCGCCTATTAATAGGGCCTTCATCAAGAAATACTGCACCCCCAGGCAGGCTCAGGGCCAAGCACCACGACAGCCTGGGGACGGCCAATAGCAGGCAGTTGAGGATGCACCACCACCACCTGCTGAGGTTGGAACGCTGTATACGACATGTGGCTGACCAACAAGTGGCCAGCCACAGGGGTCAGGTGTGGCTGAACGAGAGTTTTTATCAGTACACTCTATGTCAGTAGGGCCAGGACTCCAGCCCTTACACATGGCCTACTCCAGAGTAGTTCGAGGCTGCAGTAGCATGGCCCGGAGATTGGCCTGATTTCTCCACAGGCGCCTCTGGAGAGGGAGACAGAGCCCAGGAGGATGAGGACATGGCCGACATGTTGGACTTCCTCCTGTGAGGAGTCAGAGCTGTACGGCCGGGTCGCCAAATTTGTGATATTTCTTCATTTGACATTATTGCTTTTGTTTATTTTGTTATTTCCGTTGTGATTTGACATTATTGCTTTTGGTTATTTTGTTATTTTCGTTGTGATTCGACATTATTGCTTTCGGTTATTTTGTTATTTTCGTTGCGATTCGACATTATTGTTTTCGGTTCTTTTGTTATTTCCGTTGTGATTTGACATTATCTGCTTCTAGTTATTATGTCCACTGTGATTGAACTGAACATGTTGTTATTGCTTTCAGTTATTTGTTGCTCATTGTGAGTGATTTTACTGCTTCTAGCATATTGTTGTATGTACTTTGCGATGGTTTGTCTGAAACGGCAAAAATAGAGGTCTTGTGTACTTTCATTCGCATGTTTTTTTTCGATAAAGTGTAATCTCAGATACCAACCGTGCCCGGATTGCAAGCTGTTTTAATCTTTTCTTTGCTTGAGGAAAATTGATTGAAATAAATAGCTAAAAATAAAAAAAATAATTAATCAATTAACTAAAAGGGGCTAACACGCTTTTGAAAAGAAATAGTTGCCAATTTTTCTTTGAAAAAATTCACCAATCAAACACACAAGTGGATTTTGAAAAAATGTGTGTACCCCTAAAGGGTGAATGTCGTGAAAGTTTTCCCGAATGCCTAAATGAACTTGGATGTGTGCATAAATAGATATAAGAGCATCTTTTGGAAACACTGGGTTGATTTAAATAGGGAAAATGAACCCTAAGCCTTAGTGTTACATGGCCACAAAACTTGATGCTTGAGTGTCCACATGGGTGCATGCATGATCAGTTTTGCATAAATTTCTAAATCATCATTGTTATATGCGTGTCATGGAAATAATGTGGGGGCATTCCCTTATCCTTGAACCGCTTGCCGAGCAAATACCCTGACATACGTCATGTCTTGCCTTCCACAAGCCTTTTTGAGGAAAATCCCTAATCAAAGATTGGAGGAAAGCAAAAGAAAAAGAAAAAATTCCTGATCAAAGATCAGAAGAAACCAAAAGAGAGATATGCAGAAAGGTCGTTGGACCAGACAATGTCTGAATAATGTACAAAGTTGTCACAAGCAAAAAAAGATAAGAAAAGAAACCATGATTTGAAACACATGAAGCTCCCCTTCTTGGTTACCAACCAAATCTTTGTGCCTGCATCTCTTTCGTGCCGCGCTAAATAAAAAAGATAATAAATAGGAAAGGAAAAGGCCAAAACACCCAAAGCCAAATTTCCCACCAAAAAACAGTTTCCCGAAAAAGTCCTATTGATCCATGATTGCATGTGTTATCTTTGATTTGATAGGAAATGATTTATAAAGTCAAGTCATGACATATCTATGGTTCGAAATTAGGATGAAACACTTGCTTGTGTGAGATTTATACACTTTGAATGATTTTCTACTATTTCAGTTGGACCCAGTGTTTCTTCTAAAAGCTCGTTTAGGAACCAAATGCTAGTATGCTAAATCTCATATGTGGTTATGAGAAAATTCTATCAGCATGCTTTCCTTCCCCATTAGATACATTGTTTTTCTTCAAAAATACATGTTGCTCTAATCGGTTTGAAAGTTTGTTTTTTTTGCTAAGTGTGTATACATTTTAGTGAAAGAACACCGAGACTACTTTAGTCTCTACCTCGTCATCTAGAGACAATCAAGTCCGATGACATGCAGAGACCAATATGGTCGTCTGTACCCTTTGTCGAAGACTCAATGTCTATCGACCGAGACTATTTTAGTCTCCCATTTTTTATCCTGAGACAATTAAGTCCGATGACACGCAGAGACCAATGTGGTCATCTGCTTCCTTTGTCGTAGACTCAATGTCTTTCAACTGAGACTACTTTAGTCTCTCATTCTGCATCCAGAGACAATCAAGTCCGATGACACGCAGAGACCAATATGGTCATCTGCACCCTTTGTCGAAGACTCAATGTCTATCGATCGAGACTATTTTAGTCTCCCATTTTTATCCTGAGACAATCAAGTCCGATGACACGCAGAGACCAATGTGGTCATCTGCTCCCTTGATCGAAGACTCGATGCCTTTTGACTAAGACCACTTTAGTCTCCACCTCGTCATCCAGAGACAATCAAGTCCGATGACACGTAGAGACCAATATGGTTGTCTGCACCCTTTGTCGAAGACTCAATGTCTATCGACTGAGACTATTTTAGTCTCCCATTTTTTATCCCGAGACAATCAAGTCCGATGACACGTAGAGACCAATGTGGTCATCTGCTCCCTTGATCGAAGACTCAATGTCTTTTGACTGAGACTACTTTAGTCTCCACCTCGTCATCCAGAGACAATCAAGTCCGATGACATTTAGAGACCAATATGGTTGTCTGCACCCTTTGTCGAAGACTCAATGTCTATCGACCGAGACTACTTTAGTCTCCTCGTTGTCATCTAGAGACAATCAAGTCCGATGACACGCAGAGACCAATATGGTCATCTGCTCATTTTGTCGAAGGCTCAATGCCTATCGACGGAGACTACTTTAGTCTCCCTTTCACCATCTAGTGACAATCGAGTCTGATGGCACACGGGGACAAATTATGGTCATATGCCACCTTTGCTATTCAGAGACAATCAAGTCTGATAGCACGCAGAAAGGAATATGGTCATCTGCCCCCTTTGGTCGAAGACTCGATGTCTTTCGACCGAGACTATTATAGTCTACCCTTTGCTATCCAGAGACAACCGAGTCCGATGGCATGTGAAGACCGTAATGGTCACTCACTTTCGTTGTTCTGAGACTATCAAAGTCCCCTTATCATCCAGAGACAAGCAAGTTTGATGGTATGCGGGGATGATGCTGGTCATCCGTTTCTAATTGTTTTTTGAGATTGTTGCAATTCCCTTTGCTATCTGGAGACGATCAAGTCCGATGGCATACAGAGATAAACATAGTCGTCTGCTTCCCTTGTCGAGAGACTCAATGTCTAGTGACCAAGGCTACCGGAGTCTCCCCTACTATCCCAAGACAAGCGAGTCCGATAGCATGTAGAGACCGTCACAGTTATCCATTTTTATCACTTTCAATGCACCAAGGCTTTTGCTGATGCACATGATGTCTTTTATGCTCTTTCTTTTGACAGGTTTCACTGATTTAGCTAATGGTCGGTCAGGTGGAGAGTTAGCTCGAATGAAATTAGTGTCTTATCTTTACTTCCCTTTTATCTCCAATAAAAGATAAGTAAAGAGGGGCAACTGTCATGCCCTAATTTCGTTTGGGGACAATTGTTTGTCAACATGTGAATTTTTGTCGGCCAAGTTGAGCTGCTTAACATCAATCGCTATGCAACACGTAGGGTTTCACGATGTTACGGAAAGAAATGAGCAAGATACTCAGAATGAGGGCAATTTTTGTCAACATAGGGATTTTTTCCAGCCGAGTTGAGCTGCTTAACAACGATTAGTGCGTGATCCGTAGGGTTTCGTGATGTTTCGGAAAGAAATGGGCAAGGAACTCAAGGTAGGGGCAAAATGGTCCATTCTGGAACATTCCTCAACCCCTGGGCCCACTGAATAACTTAGGGGAGAAGCAACCAGCTCGCCTGGGCGAGTTGGATGGCAAGCTTCTCCCCTATTTTGGCTATAAAAGGGCATGGGAGGCTGAAGGGAAGGGGTTCAGCACCCTTGTTAAGCATATTCACTTAAAATTGGTGAGGAGAAGAAGAAAGAAGGAGAAAATCAAGGCCGAGGCGCTTCCATAACGCTTCTGTAACATTTCTGTGACTAATTTTGTGAACGTTCTTCGTCTGTTCTTCATCGTTCGTCAATCTTCAACCGGTTAGTTTTTGATTTCGAAGCTTTGAATTCATTCTATGCACCCTTAGGGGTCCATTCTTGCTTTGTATGTTTTCATCTTCATCTCGTCTACTTTCAATATTCTTTTTCTTCGTTTTAAGCGAGTTTTGACCGATCGTTTAAGTCGTAACCTCAATTAATGTTAAAATGAATTTCAACCGATCGTTTGTGTCGTAATCTTGTTTAATCATCGTTACAATAAAATTTGACCGATCGTTCATGTTGTAACCTCAGTTAATCAAAAAATAAATAAGTTTCAACCGAACATTTACTTTAAAAGTTTTCTTTTAATGAGTTGACAAATAACCAAGTAAAACTAAAGCTAAAATCAACTCAAATTAAGCTTTTTCCTACAAAAAGTTCATTTGAAACCGTTTCAAGGTCCAACACCTTAAACGGTCCTTTTTACTTTTATCGGTTAAAATGAACCGTTTAAAAGTCTAAAATCAACACCTCGCGTAATTTTCTTGCTTTTTTCAAAGAACTACGTAGGTCTGAGTTCCTCATTGCAATTGAGGATATGTAGGAGCAAAAGCCCCGCTTTTGTCGACCCCAAAAAGATAAAAAAAACATAAAAAAGGGAAAATAAAGTAAAATTGAAAGTCATGATTTTGCAAGTTTGATTAAAGGCTGTCGTCCCTAGTGATGGACGCGTGGGGTGCTAATACCTTTCCCGTACGTAAAAACAACTCCCGAACCTTTTTTTTCTTCTTAAAGTTTGTAGACCCGCTTTTAGTTTTTTCCGACGTTTTCCTCGAATAAACGTTGGTGGCAACTCTGTGCATTTTCCCTCCTTGGAAGACACACCCGTGAGCCTCGCGTCGCCTTCCCGCCAAAGGGTAGGTTGCGACACATTTGCATGAGTCATTGCATTATCATACATCTTCATTTAGCATGCTTTTGTTCTACCAACTGCATACATTCTATTCTCATCGTTCGCATGTTATATTCACTCATGCATGATCCTTGCATTTTCCTCTGCAAAAGAAAAAAAAAACAAAAACACAATGAAAAAAAGAAAGAACAAAAAGAAGGTCACAATGAAGCATGAAAGTTCACACCACATTCTTAGTTACATGTGTTGGGTACCATGATGATGGCTATAAACCAACAATGTTGGGATTATACACTCATTTCTCTTAAAAAATGATTGAAAATCATGTGAACATGGTACCTAATGCATGGTTAACTAGGAAATGATGGCTCTTCGGGCATCTCATATCGATCTCATGATTACATTTGCCATGCATAACATAAGTATGCCCTAGTCATTCATCTCCATGATACGTTGTCGAAGTATTGACAATCAAGATTTCTATTCCTTGGATTATGGGGTTGAACCAAGCATATGTTTTTAAGGAAAAGGTTCATCAAGTCAAGGTCAAGTATGGAAGTAACCAGCTTGCAAAAGTTGGGGCAGAAGATGGATCGAGTTACATCGCTTCTTTGTCTACTGCTAACATATGATTGAGCTAAATAATTTACAAAGTTAAGGACTGTTGATGTCCATGTTTTATTTTTCACTTTGACAATATGTGATGAACCATGTTGTTTTAATGAAAATCTAAATTGATTTGACCCTATGTCTTGTGTAAAATTCATAATACTTCATCAATGCATCATTCACATACATCCATACTTCAACAATGCATCATTCGAGCCTTACCTTAGACATGCCACTGAAGGGCAAGCATTTGATGATGTGCCCGAGCCTAACACCTCGAGGGGGCCCTCAGTACCACCCACAACCACAACCCTTGCCTTTTGCAATGGGAAGAGTCCCTCTTGCCATGGTGGAAAGGGAAAAATTCAATCATATAGAGGAAAGGCTGAGGGCCATTGAAGGAGGCAGATATAATGCTTTTGCTGACATGGCAGAGTTGTGCCTAGTGCCTGACGTCATCATCTCTCCGAAGTTCAAGGTGTCGGACTTTGATAAGTACAAGGGGACTACTTGCCCCAAGAATCACCTGAAGATGTACTGTAGGAAAATGGGAGCATATGCGAAAGATGAAAAACTATTGATGCATTTCTTCCAGGAAAGCCTTATTGGGGCAGCCGTCACCTGGTACACTAATCTGAAACCTTCCCGAGTCCATTCTTAGAAGGGCCTAATGGTTGCCTTCATTAGGCAGTATCAGTTAAATTCTGATATGGCTCTGGATAGAATGCAGCTACATAACATGTGTAAGAAGGAGCATGAATCTTTCAAATAATATGCCCAAAGGTGGAGGAACTTGGCAACTCAAGTAGCACCTCCAATGATGGAGATGGAGATGATAACAATGATAATAGACACATTACCAGTGTTCTACTATGAGAAGTAGGTGGGTTACACGCCTTCAAGCTTTGCCAATTTAGTTTTCCCCGGCGAAAGGATCGAAGTGGCTATGATAAGAGACAAATTTGATTATCTTGCTTTGATGAATGGGAAGCCTGGGGAAAATGGAGAGAATGAAAACGAGGGAGGAACCCATGCTGTGATTGTCGTTCCTACATGGCCAAATTGCCCACCAGCTCAACAATATCAATACTCAGCCAATATCAGCCCTTCTCATTACCCACCATCCTATCAGCCAAGAACACTTAATCATCCACAAGGGTCACCCCTAAATCAGCCACAAAGCTTGTCTGCTACATATCTGATACCAAACACCGTCCTTAACACAAATCAAAACACCAACCAGGGAAAGAATTTTCCAGAAAATAAGCCTGTAGAACTCACCCCAATTCCAATGTCATATGCTGACTTACTCCCCTATCTGCTCGATAATGCAATGGCAGTCATAAGCCCACAAAAACTCCTTAACCTCTATTTCCCAGACGATACAACCCCAACGTGACATGTGCTTATCATGGGGGAGTTCCGGGGCATTCCATTGACCATTGTAGGACCCTGCAACATAAGGTGCAAAGTCTAATTGATGCAGGCTGGCTAAAATTTGAGGAGGAAAATCGCTCATGAATTCTAATGTTGTCAAGCAATGCTATGCATGATGCTTGGGGGCAATGTGAAGGTTGTTGTTAGATGTCTCCAATGACTCATTAGGATTTTCAATTTTATGCCATTACTGTAAACAACACTCACAATGCTAATAATATGGATAAATTTGATGTCTCTCATTCTCTCAATTACATCTTTGCTTATTTAACTTTCACTGGAATGTGAATGTAAGCCTTTGGTTTGTTTGCCTAAGCGACCTGTGCTCCTGAGTTTGACTTCCAAGTATGTTTAATCAGAAATTGCTCGTTCTACACGTTTGGTGAGGGTGTCGTAAATGATGAGTAAAGTAAAAAGTAAAAAAAAAAACACACAAAAAAAACATTTGATTGACTGTGTTTCAAATAAAAAATATAGACATTCATGTGACCTTATTTTACCATTCCTAAAAGTTGTCTTTTGAGAGAAAAGTGAGTTATCAAGAACAGGCGTCGTTCGACTTAATCTGTCAATTGAAAATCCTTTAAATGTTTCTCGTCCTTGAAAATTCATTTTTGAGAATCTACACAGTTGCTTTCATTTTTCCTTGCTACAAGGTCGTGACAAAAGACAACAATAGATACCTTAGAGCCCTACACTGAGGCAATGAGAGGCACCGTGCATGAGCCTCAAGCAAACCTAGGGGCAGATCAGAAGTTCTTACCTAGTAGGTCGAGAACCCAAAAGGGCGGCCTAGGCAAAAATTAGGGTAATAAAAAATAAAAAAGAAAAAAAAACAATCAGGGGCATGTTATTAAGGTTTTGTCCCAAAATCCAAACTACAAAAGGATCTAGGTCAAGATTTGAAATGACACATGGTCATGTTTCAACATCCCAAACATTGGTTTATCCTTTGCTACCCCCTCCGAGCCCAAGCATATTTGTTTCCTAAAAACAACAAAAAAAAACAGCAAAAGCAAAATAGAAACCCTGAGTAGAAACCACCGCCAACCAGCGGGAAGAGCAATGCAAACAACACATACATGAAGTTAGGCAACAATGAAAAGAAAAAGAAAAGAAAATAAAATCCGCCAAAGGCGAGTGAAGAAAAAAAAGAGACAAAGATCTCCAGATTTTACAAGGAATGCACAAAAAGTGCAATAAGGATTAATGTATAAGATAAAAGGAGTAAAGCCCAACCCAAAAGGTACAAGCAACGCTCTCGAGGTTCTTACTCAATGTAACCCTTAAACACTCTTTGAGCCTCTCTAATCATTTCTTTCACAGTCCTTTTACCCCTGAAACGTTACAAGCCCAATAAAGCCCATGTGGATCAAGGAATGACTGATTTTGCTTTTAAGTTGAGATTTTGGAATGAAACCCGCACACGCTTGTGATTGTTGAAATAAATATATTTGTAAAAAAAAAAGAGGGAGAATCCTCGAGGTTTTGCACTTGCACATTTGAGAAGAAAACTCATTCGACCAGGAGCTCGTGGAAAATGCCCAAAGACAATTGTGATAGTAGGTACATATGATGTTAGTTGCTCACGCAGACTCCTTAGGACTCCTTTTGAATCCAAGGGTGGCCTTTGTTGTATAAATTCTTTCGGGATCAGCCCATTTTATCAAGTTTCAGCGGGATCGACAGACCCTTGGCATCACTCTATGACCAAAATAAAACCAACTCATAAACTTCTTCGTTTCATCAAATATCGCTTGAGATCGTTTCAATGTTCAATGCCTTAACGATTCTCTCTGTTTTTCATTAAACATCACTTGAGGTCGTTTCAAGGTCCAATGCCTTAACGACTCTCCTCGCTTTTTTTTCGAAGCTTAAAACATTGTTTCAAGGTCCAACGCCTTAAATGACTTTTGTTCATAATTAAAATCAATCTTTCAAAAAAACATAAAATCAATGTAACACATAAACTTTCAGACTTAAAGAACTACGTAGGTTTGAATTCCTCATCGCAGCAGAGGATACTTAGGAGCAAGGGAAACACCCTTGTTGACCCTAAAAAATAATAAACATAAAAAGGGAAAATACATAATTTTGAAGTCATGTTTTGCACACTCGATTAAAGGCTGTCATCCCTTGTGACGAGCGCGTGGGGTGCTAATACCTTCCCCATGCATAAACAACTCCTGAACCCTTATTCTCAAAATTCACAGACCTTCGTATTTTTGGTTTTTCTAACATTTTCCTCGAATAAACGTTGGTGGCGACTCCATGTATTTTCATCATTAGAAGAGATGCACCATTTTGTTTCGCCTCGCCCTTCCGCTGAAGGGTAGATTGCGACAGAAGGAATATCATCATGCAGAATTCCTCTCATGCTTGCCCATGTGCCAAAATATGGAGGAAAATGTTTCTCATTTGTTACTCATCTGTGACTTTGCTTTCAAGTTGTGGCAAAAGTGTTAAAAGATGTTGTACACGATGACATTCTCGTTAGGATCAGAATTGTTTAAGCGGTGTAGGTTCTGCAAGAGGAGCTCGAGCACATTGTTGTCGACAAGTGTGTCAACCAAAACCCTAGTGGAGTCGTCGTTGTCATTGAGAAAATCCTCATTGGTGAGGTCCTAAAGCAATTGCACGATGTCAATGGTGATGTCGGTGTTGTCGTGGTTGAGGAGGTCAACGATGGAGAGAACCGCATTGAGGTTGACGAGGTCCGAGTAGAACTCCAGTGCGCCAGCGAGGACCTTTGGCTTCTGAAGCTCTTCATGGAGTTCTGCTTTGGAATTGGCAAAGTGATCTGGTTGGTTAGGGTATTTAAGGTGAGCTTCAATGTTCTCCTTTAGGCGACGCTTGAAGATCAAGGGCTTCTTTATGGCTCAGAGATCGAGGGCTTCGATCGTGTTCTGTAACTTATCGATGGCTTCGAGGAGGGAGAGATTGACGTCGGGGTGGATACTAGTAGTAGGCCACAACACCTCCTCGCGTGGCCACAAGCCACCATAAATCTACTCTCTCTCAAATGTCAAGCCTTTCATCGGGGATACCAAGGAGGCTTTCCCACCCTACAATCATCTATCTAATTAAACAATTTTGTCACCATTGTAGAAACAACAAAGACGGTGGGAGGGAGAAAAAGGGTTTAGGAGTTTGTTTAGGGTTTTGAGGGTTTGGTCTTTGGAGAGTAAAAGGGACAGTGAAAGAGAGAGGGAGAATGAGCATGAGACAGTAGCTAAAGGGACACATTCAAATATTACAAATAACGGAAAGTCTTCCAAGACAGTTTTGTAAATGACAATCTTCTAAGACGATTTTTGCAAAACCATCATAGAATGATTGATTTTATTTATAAAAATGTCACCGTATTCTTTCTAAGATTGTTTTTTAATAACTGACGTTAAATCAATGTAGTAAAAACTCATTCTTCTAGTAGTGTGTGAGCCAAGAGCATATTTTATTATGCATATGTGTTTTTGGTTGGGAAAAATTAAGGAAATTTCATCTCTGGAGGGTGTTTGAGGATGACCAACTAGACTTTGATACAACAATGGAACATATTCGCCTTTGGAGCTGGTCATGGATGAAGGCAAAGGTAACAAATTTCAGATTCTCATACTATGAGTGGTATATGAATCCAGGTTACTACATAAGCAAACTATGTAGAAGGTTTTGTATACATTGGGACTCCTCCCTAGTATTTAGAAAGGGTATTTGTAAAGGGTATTTGTAAACATAATTGGTTGATTGAGGTGAAACAAATTATAATTGAGGTTGCCTAATCTTATGGTTGTAATTTGTGGTACCACTAGTACCTATTCTAATGAAATGGCATAATAATTTTTCACTAATAAAAAAATAAAATAAGTCAAAGTCTTTGTTCTTAATCAAAAGAATATCTAATATAACTTAATAAAAGGAATAGTCTAGGGAAATCACATTTTTGCCCTTACTTAATTTGTTGACACGTCTCCAATTTTTTGGTTTTTTTGTCTTTTTGATTTGTTGATCTTCTTTAAGCTCAACCAACCCTAACTTCAAATTGTTCAGGATTTTATTCTACTTATTTGCACTTTTTTTCGACCACACACGGAGGTTGATAATCTCTAACTACCTTTCTCTTTCTTCTCTCCATGCCTCCATCGCCATGCCTTCACTCTCTCTCTCTCTGAAACAGGCACCACCCCCCAAACCTATTTCCAACAAGACAAGAAGAAACCAAAGACCCTATCCCTCACTAATCCTGAGCTCAATGCGGTTTCAAAGCTCAAGGCTTTAGAATTATTAGAACCATAGGCCATACTCGCCACTTACAACAACAATGACAGGGACGAAGAGACCACCAATGTCCCGAGCCTAGTGATACAGGTTAATCATTACCTTCACCCACTTCACTCTTACAAGGAAGAACCCTTTTTTTTATCTCTTTCTCTCTCTATCCATCTATTTGTGTTATGAGTTGATTATGTACTTAAACTTTCCGCAATGGGTAAGATGGCAATGATTACTTACCACCGTGGTCGTTTACCTTACCAGGATTCCTTCAAAGCACTTGAGGCTGATATACAGCACACCAATGCTTTGTGAGTTTTCTTTTTTTATTTTTCCCTCCCCTTTAAAGTTTTTTGGTTTGATTTGGGTTTAAGGTCAGCAAAGAGGAATGATGGTTGATTATGAATTGATGATTATAAGTGTTGATAGAGTATGTGAAGGTATGAACATATTATCAAACCCTTGGGAAAACAGTTTTTGAGATCCTAAAAATAGGGACTTGGGTAAAAAGGGGAAAGATTGTTGTGTTTAGTTGTGTACAGTTTTTGAGAACCTGAAATTTTTATTTTTATTTTTATTCTATCTCTTTCATTGGCAGTGCTATGCAAAACTTGCGACAGGAATGCCAATGGAGGTATTTTTATTTTTATTCTTTCTCTTTCATTGGTTTTGCTTTGTTTCCATACATGTCTCTCACTCTTCTTTTTATTATTTGTGGGGTTTTTAAAATGGATTTTTTCTTCATTTTTGGGGTTCAACATTTTTTTTACCTCTGAAATCAGATCGAAGTAACTACTCAAATGAGTTTTAGTAAATGTTCCTGTTCTGCCCCCTTGATGATAAAAAATGCCGATGGTTGGTATATTTTGTTATTTGTTACTGTTAGCTTTATTTTGTACTCAAATTGCATCACTAGAAGAAGATAAAAAAAACTTTTGGAATGACTCACAGTCAAAAGAGGCAACATTGCTTGAAGAAGAGAAGATTTCATGGTAAATAAGAAAGCTTTTGGAATGACTCACGGCCACTTTTTTTTTATGGTGTGTACCTTCTCTTTTAAAATTCAGGTGTAAGTTAAAAAAAGTGGTGGTTTTTGACAACTCTACAGGTTTATTTCTAGCTAGTCACACTTTTTGGTGTTTTATTTTATCCCTTCAGAACATTAGTGAATCCCGATTTTAAATAAATTAAAGAAAAAATGGATTTTGCTAACTATTATCTAAACTTCAATTCAGTATAATATATATATATATATATATATATATATATATATATATATATATATATATATATATATATATATATATATATATTTTTTTTTTTTTTACAGTTTCAAGGCCTTAATTTTGTTTTTAGAGCTCATTGCTACTAAGTAATTCATTCCATACACTACACACATTATACAACTATCACAAATCACAATCATTAGGGAAAATTCAATTTCAATGTCTAGGGGGATTATTTTCTTCATATCACTGTTAGGTACTACTACATGTTTTGAAATGTGTTTGTGGAAGTAGTCATAATAGAAAATGCATGCAAGGCTCACTGCAATTAGCAAATAGATAATGGAATGAAGTCTACTTTTAGAAATGGGGGTGAAGCATGAAACAACCAGAGACATTTGAATGTTGTTATAAAGGTTTTTTATTGGTTAATGAATGCATAGGTAAAGTAATTGTAGACAAACTTATAGGTTTTGATTGGAATTATAGGCAAGAGCAATTTGAGAATTCTGCAGCAGGATGAGCTACTCGTGCACAGCAACAAGCAATGGCAAAGCAATTTGCAAACACCAACAAAGGCGAACCAGTTCTAAAGGTCGGTTTGGTGATTCAAGATGCCACTTATGGTTTTGGCAACTATTGATACTGAAATTATATATGCTAAAGTATCGTCATATAATTCTAGAGATAGATTCAGTGCTTCTTTATTAAGTGTTTATTGCTATTAGCTTTTTAATTTCTTTAAGAATGTCATTGCCCTATAATATGCTTCTCTCTTGCCCATTCTTTTTGACTAACAATCTTCAAATAGATATGTACCATACTCATTTTATTAGACCCCACTAATGCGATATTTGGACTCTTTCAATTGTGGATGCAGTGGCAAATGAGTTAATGTTAGACATTCTACTTTTGCTCGTTTATTTAGTAATGCAATTTAGTTTAGTTTTAAATTCTATGAAAAATAACTCTTTTTTATTAGCATCATTTGTTAAAAGACAATTAGCATTAACATGTATTAATCCATATGAAAATATGTAGACATGGTAGATGTCGACGATAAAAGTTTGAGTTTATGCTTTCTTTGGACACCAATTTGGAGAAATGTGAAGAAACCTAATCTAAATAGACAAAAACACTTTTGGTCTCTCTCTCTTTTTTTTTGGCTGTAAACAAGATTTACATTAACAAAAGTTTAATGTCTAAAGTAGTGTTGCTTGCTGTCCAAATTTCAGTGGAAAAAAAAAAACAGATCGTTTTGAGTATACATTTCAATAAAATGTTATTGATAATTAAATTTGTACTTTTATATGAACATTTTGTTCAACCACTGTATATGTAGTAATATAGCAGTATCTACAAAGTGCTACTCAACTACACTGGCCTATTCTTTTAAGAAATTTTAATATATATATATATATATATATATATATATATATATATATATATATATTATTTGTCATTCAATTACAAACCTGTATATAAATTTTTTAAATTTCCACTAATGACCCTCAAAATAATATCAATCAACCATTACAAACGCGTTTTTTAAAATTGATGTTTTTAAAACATTAGCTTTCATTTATTGTCCGGTGTAGTGGGTCAATGACTGAGGGATTATATATGTTGACTGATAGGATTAAGAAAAAAATAGCCCAAAATAGAAGTAGGATTAAAAAAAACGCAATGATATGCATGTTGAAAATTCAATGGAGGCAGGTAATTTCGATTGGCTTGTGTTGGTTCAGGGCTTAATGATTACTTAAACCACGGTCTCTTGATTTCCTCATGTCTACTCATCATATTTGGCTTTTCAACTTCACAATCTTTTCACCTTCCACATGCATTAATTCACACACATACCTCTTTACTTACGTTGCACGCTTCCAATAAACCTGACTTTGCAACTTCTCGTACTATGAATCATGACTTAAGCTTCACATTTTCCCGTACTTTGAATCATGACTTAAGCTTCACATTATACGAACAGTCATATCCCACAACACATTGAATGTTGAAGCCTTCTCGAGCCACTCAAACAACCATCACTTACCACACATTGGAAACATAACTCATCATCATTTCAATACATGCTTCCTCAATCCTTCCCGCTAGGCAAAAAATCTGCTTTTCACATACCTCTTTACTTACGTTGCACGCTTCCAATAAACCTGACTTTGCAACTTCCCGTACTATGAATCATGACTTAAGCTTCATATTTTCCCGTACTTTGAATCATGACTTAAGCTTCACATTGTACGAACAGTCACATCCCACTACACAATGAATGCTGAAGCCTTCTCGAGCCACTCAAACAGCCGTCACTTACCACGCATTGGAAACGCAACTCATCATCAGTTCAATACCTGCTTCCTCAATCCTTCTCGCTAGGCAAAAAATCCGCTTTTCACACTTGAGTTCATCTGCAGTAATCAACGCACTGACCATTATCGCCATTATCCCCATGAGTTTGCAATCCTCCACTGGTTCCAGCACTATAAGTCCCTTCATAACTTATTCTTTTCCTGTTTGATCTTTCTGCGAATCACAACAAAAAACCTAGTTCTTTTAAATATTCTACTACCCCATTTTCTTCAAAGTCCATTCTTTTGTCCAACTTTGTTTCTGGATATATTTTCCCGATTTTTTTTTGTTACTCTCTCTACTCTGAGTAAAAAACATGTTGTTTTGGATTTGCACATATAGCACAAATATTACAATACTATGTATTGTTGATATAACTTCTTTCTATTATCATTAAATCGTAGTACTCATTTACATCTCTAATCTAGGTACCCCCACCCACTGCTCTACCCTATCTTGATGCCTCAGCTTAACATATGACCATCCTCACAAATCATGGCCATCCTCTTCAATGGAAGTTGACTGTCAACAATCTTGACATTGGTCAACAATGCATTACTAACCCATGGTATCAATTTTTGAGAAATAATGACTTCAGCCCTGGAGATGAGATATCCTTTTACTTCAGGACTTATCAAAGAGTATGGAAATTCATTATCAGAAAACAACAGCAATGGGATGATACAAACTCTGATTAAAATTCATTGGCAAAGTGTTGTATTTCAATTCATCACCCTTGCTTTAGCAACCACCATCTGTATTTAATCTTTTATTCATTAGTGTTATTTTAAATTACCCAATTAGCCCTTTTACTAAATTTAAAATTATATAACTCCAACTATTTTTGTATTTTAAACAAATTCTTTAAACAAAAACTAATTAAAAACTTTAAATTCCTTTTCTAAAATTGCTAAATAAAAAATAACAACCCATGCGTATGCACGGGTGACTCTCTCTCTTTTTTTAAAAAAATTTATATATTCTTGGTTGCATTATGAGTTGTGGTCCCTTTTTTGTTCTCATTTATTAATGGTTTTTTTATCTGTTGATGTTAGGGTTATATTGCAATTGTTACCTCTCTGCTCTCACTCTACATTGTAAGTTGTATGCAGATATTGTTTGGTCCTCTTGCTTTGACATTCAATGTGCTACTTAGTATATGGATTAGGATTGTCATTCAATTTTAGATTATTTTTTTTCACTTTCTTAGACCATGTGTGCCACTGATTATAAACTACAAATTATAAACATTTGTCGTGATGGTTGATGCATACACTTGAAAAACGAATATTCTGGGCATACATGATTAAGCTTTATGTAAGTAACTACTGGACAAGAGCAATGTTAAATATTTCCCTATTAGCAGGAATCACATAGGAATCATGTGATTTTGGTGCAAGTGGCTACACACCAAAGTGGTTTGGGTCATGTAGGACCCAATTCTGAAGAACCCTAAAATTGTTCCTTCTGAATATTGAGGTGAAACCCAAAATCCAAGTTCAGGTTTTGCATGATCCATTTGTCTTTTCATGGGCGTTTGCAGTTGTCAACTCTGCAGCGTCATTTGGGAGCAAGTTGCTAGCATTTTATTTTCTTCCTCACCTTTTCTTTGCAGGGAGAAGATATAATAGTTGTGATACCATGGGAAGAGTGGTGGGACTTTGAACTAGATAAAGATGATTCCAATCCCCATATTTCTTTGCTTCCATTACACCTTGCTTTGCGTGCCAGGTTTAATGAGACTCCTGCATGAGAGTATGCATTGAGCATGGTAGGAAAACCATATGGTTACCATAACATGATCTTCAGTTGGATAGACACTTTAAATGAAAACTATCCACCACCCTTAGATGCTAATATGGTATTAATTTAATAAGTTGTTTTGCTTGAATTTCAATACATCTCTGTTAACATATTAATTCCCTATCAAGAGAGGATTATGAAAATTATTTGTACAATAATTGTTATAATACTATTTTATGCAAGTTAGAATATGTTATGGTAGAAGGATAGAAAATAAGTAGTTGAGATTAGTTAAATACAAATGATTTTATATTATTTATACAATAATTGTTATAATACTACTTTTTATCTTCGTCTCCATTACATCATCTATTGTTATAAATTACTATAACATACATTAATTTTATTTCTTTTCTTCCTATCCTTTTCATGGCTGTAGAAAAATTTAAATCATTGTATATAATTTTATATTTTTTTACTATGGTACTTACTAATTTTCTTAAATAATATTTTTAATATATACACAATTTTTATAAAAATTAATAATGAGGTTTTTATTTATATTGCAATCATTATAATAATTATTTTTAATAGTGGGGCAAAAAATGAGACTTTTATTTATATTTTAAAGATACTTATCGATTAATTTTAGGAGGAAACCTACAATGGTATAATTCTTAAATTATTCTTGATGAAGGAAAATGTTTTTCTTTTCAAGAGGAAAATGTTTTAAAATCAATTCCTACAAGTCATTGTTATGCAAATCCAAAAACCTGACAAGGTAAATATAATATCTATACACTAACCATTTTAGTTCAATTATGATGTATTTATTACTAATTTAGTTACACTCTTATATGCAACTATAGTTCAATTATGCCACTTCCGGTGAAGGAAGATAAGTCAGGGTAGACGCCACAAGGATTACCTTGATAAGTCTGAGATTGGTTCAACAAGGAACTCAGAGAAAAACTCTCACCACACTCTACTCACATGTTTCTCTCTTTGATGGTAGTTCACTCGTGTTTGATGCTCTAAATATAGGCTTTTGTGTAATGTATTCCCTCTTGCCTTTTACCACTCGTGTTCACTCTTAAGTTCCTGGATGGACCAAATTAGACACACAAGGTAATATAAAATAAAAGGAAAGACAATATAATTATCACAAACTAAGCAACAAATTTGATTTGGGATAACAACTTGGACTTGATTTGGATAGCAGATTGGATTTGATTTGGATAAAAGATTAGATTTGATTTGGATAATATATTAGATTTGATTTGGATAATAGATTAGATTGGATTTGGATAACAAATTAGATTTAATTTGGATAACAGATAACAAATAAGATAACAAATAGGATAACAGATAAGATAATAGATATGACCAGTAAACTTCAAATGCTCATAACTTTTGCTACGTTTGTCCGTTTGAGCCCCACTATATATCAAAACGCTCAGAATTCAGAGGAGAATCCAGATAAGGGGATTTGGTACACGATTTTCTGCCAAAAAAAAAGTCTCTAACTGCCTCAATTTCGTGTTCAAAGATCAAACACCCACTTTTTTTTTCTTTTCTTCTTTTTTTTTAAAAAAATTGCTGCAACTTTTTTTTTTATACTTGAAACAGAACTCAAACAGATTTTTTTTTACACAAAGTCTGAAAGACACAAGAAACAAGAACAAGAACAAAAACGTGACAAGAACAAGAACGAAACAAAGACACAAACAAGAACGCAACAAGACGCAAACAAGAAAACAAATAACAAAACAAGGACAAAACACGAACCTAGACAAATTAAAAAGAAAAAAAAAGGATAGGATAGAACCTGTATCAAGAGCCGAAGCTCTGATACCAGATGATGTGAACCTGAGTAGGAGCGAATCGTTTGATACAGGCTATGGAGATTTGGATGATGCCACTTCCAGTGAAGGAAGATAAGTCAGGGTAGACACCACTTCCGATGAAGGAAGATAAGTCAGGGTAGACGCCACAAGGATTACCTTGATAAGTCTGATATTGGTTCAACAAGGAACCTAGAGAGAAACTCTCACCAAATTTTATCAAATGCCAAAAGTTTTCTTATTGAAAACAAAAACTACTTATAGTGTATCTGAACAAAATATAAAAATAGACATGGGCCTTCTAAACAGTTTGGGTCAAAATTACAATAAATAAAAATTATAACTTAAAAACATATTTTACTTGAGCCTTCAAATTAGTTTGGGCCTTCAACAAAAATTAATAGTCTTGATAGTGTCTCTGCCTCTGGGTCTTCATCCTTCTCCACTTGGGCCTTCGTCCTTCTCCACTCGGGGGCTTTGTCCTTCTCCACTTAGGCCTTCGTCCTTCTCCACTTGGGCCTTTAGCCTGTATTTGGCCAATTTCATGATTCTCATCAAACTTCCCGTACTTTCAATCATTACTCAACCTTCACATTATTCGTACAATTACTTCCCACTTCTCAATCAATGCAGGCCACTCACATCGAGCCACTCCAACAGCCGTCAATCTACACATATTAATGCATACTCATTCTTATTTACCTTACATTACACGCTTACCTTGAACTTGCCTTTCCAACTTCCCGTACTTTCAATCATGACACAACCTTCATGTTATTCGAACAATTACTTCCCACTTCCCAATCAATGCAGGCCACTTACATTGAGCCGCTCCAACAACGTCAATCTACACATATTAATGCATACTCATTCTTATTTACCTTACATTACACGCTTACCTTGTACTTGCCTTTCCAACTTCCCGTACTTTCAATCATGACTCAGCCTTCACGTTATTCAAACAATTACTTCCCACTTCTCAATCAATGCAGGCTATTCAAACAGTTACTTCCCACTTCCCACGTTATTCAAACAGTTACTTCCCACTTCTCAATCAATGCAATGTTGTATCCAAAAAATTATATTTATACCCATTTTGAGTTCAATGTGTAATTTGTTTGTCTTGGCTTCCAAGCATATAAATGATATTGCTATAAAGTTAAAAGGGTTTTTTTTTTTTAAAATGTGTTATATTTTTTTCATTTATAAAAATTGAATATGAGATCTTATTTGTGATTGTAAAATATTTGCTGAACTGAGTGACAAATTTTATCATAATATTATACATTCAAGTCTATGAAAAAAAATGTGACTTGATAAGTAGCAAAAGTGAAAATGACATAATATGGATGCGTGGTAAAAAAACACGACATAATACAAAATGATGGTATATAAAAAGATATTGGCAAGATATTGATTGAGGAAAATATGACAAAAAAAATAATTAAGGTAATATAGATATGAAGCACAAGTGACTAATAAATAGATTATATGATCTTCTGTTCTATAGGAAGAGAAAGAAGGAGACGGAGAAGAACATTGAATAAAGTTATAAAGAAATATTTCTATGTAAATAATATATATGAACTTTTGGCCTTTTAACTCATTATTATTCAATCTTATTTGATGGATAAGGTTTTTATGTTGATGTTAATTGTTTTCTTAAAATTTATTTTAGTTTAATTTTTATGGATAAAAAAACTCAATCTTATTAATTAATATTTTTACAAATATTTTTAAACAACTAAATTTAAAACATAATTTAAGACATATATAGAAGAATTAGTTATACAAGTGAACTAGAAGATAAAATCATTTTTTTAAATCTATAAGTAATTGTTAAATAATGTAAAATTGTATCCTTTTCATTTTAAAATAATAATCATTTTAAGTTATTTTATATGGACTAAGAAAAAATAATAAATTGATAAAAGAAAATACTGATTTTATTTAATCTATCTTATATTATTATTAATTTATTTATAAATTTTATTGTTAATTATTAATATTATAAAAATATATAAATAAATAAAAAATGACATTGTTTCTTCGCTTTCTACTGTTGACTGTTTTATCCGTCATGTGGAGCGAATGGTAATTAGTGTCCAATTGTCATGGAAATCTACCAAGGTACTTATATAGTGGTCATCATATTTTATATTTTTCTTAAATGAGGTAACTTACAATGTTCACTTGAAGAGTATCCTCTATCCATCTAATTCGATATTTTCTTCCACTTTTTGCTACTCTTAATTGTGTGTTTTATTTATCTGTTATAATATAATATAAATCTAATTAGGGGGCTATGCCACCTTTGCTGATCTATATTATATTATGTTATGTACTATTGTTATATTATTGTTTTTACGTTATTATTTTTAACTTTTCCTTGTTTATAATACGAGCGACTCGGTACCTTTTTGGTATCAGAGCCATTATTTAGCTTTGGATAGACATCGAGATATGATTAATAATAATAGTTCTGCTAACAAACTTTTGACAAAATCTTGAGGACTTATCTGAAACTTTAGATAGCTTAACAAAAACACAAAATTTGTTGTTTAACAAAATACAAACTTTAGAAAATAAAGTTAATGACATTTTGAATATTCTTAAATCTAAAGACCAACAAATTCGTTTTTCCACAAATGAACTCGATAAAATTACAACGCAGCTTTGTAAACTTGATTTAGGAAAGACAACAAGTCAAACCTGAACCAAATTCATTTTAGTAAAGCCTAGAAAATGAGGACAATACCTTTTACAGGAACCTCACAAACTATTTCAGGAAACAATCCTATTACTGAATCTATAAAACAACATCCTGGAATCTTGGATAGATTCTTTAGAAGAACAAACTCCCGAACCAGACAACTGGAACAAATAGTAGATATAGAGTCCAATATTGATATTGGATCAAATTCTAGGATAGACTCCCTCAATCCTAGACAATTATACAATCTAAACTTGTTGGCTTTTGATAGAACTAGCTTATACAAATACAAAAGGATTGATGATTTTCATCTCCCTGGCAGAAGACATGAGATTATCAAATTAATCTCAGAACAAATCGGACGATAACTTCTCAATACAAATAGAAGATATGTACACCTAAGGTTAATTGCTATAGGCGTCAGGTCTCTAACAAGATCTTTTGTAGGAGCTAAAGCTTTTGTAGTCCTCTTTGATCAAAGGTTCAGAGATAATAATTCTCAGGCCATAATAGGGATGATAGAAATAGATCTAAACCAAATAGTCTCCCTAATTTATATTGCCCCTAATTACACAATGAATCTTAATGATTTCATACAAAACATAAACCTAGAAGTCCAGGCAATAGGTTTTGGAAGAAACTTTGAGGGACATAACTTACACTTGGATATTACCTTCATTGGCAGAATAAGTGATCAAATATCCCCTAGATACATGATAAACACTAATCCATTAGTGACAACCTTATCATCTGATGGAATCCAATTTTTGCCACCCGAAATCTTTGATTCCTCTAGAAACCAAAACAATCAATGGCAAAAACATATAGATGCTGGATCCTCTAGGATTGCAATAACCATTCGTGGATCAGCTATAATAACAAACAGAAGAAATAGTCTTTTAGTAAGATTTACTGATTATGAAGACATACAAAATCCCCCAGAAGAGGAAATGGAACCCTCTAGAATGTCTATGATGAATTTATGCCATTGTTCATATTTTGAATCACATATTCCTTATGAGGAACATAAACAAACTGAAACCTCTTTTTTAGAAAAAAACTTGTCTTTCCCAAAAACTCCTTAAAGCAGTTGAAAAATGGGACAAAGACAAGAAGTGTCAAGGACAAAGTTTTGTAAATAATGAAACAGATTCTGATGACACTGATGAAGAAGACGAACATGTTTTCAGACAAAGATTAATAAAAAAAATTAATTTACATGAATTTTATGAGAAAGAAATAAACTTCAAAAATACTTCAGAAATAAATTCTAGGATCGATGAAATAGAATCACTAGTTTCATTCCCTCAAACTCATAAAGGTCTCATGGCTGATGCTTCTAGCTCAAATTTTACTCCTCAATTTGATTATATTACGGAAGACTACAACATGGGATCCCCCCCCCCGCCCCCCGCGGAAAAAGTTATCGCCCTAGTAGATTTAACTAGGAGATAATATAAAATCAAAAGGGAAAAGGCTACCTATAGAACCAACATTCAATATGCCATCTCTTTTACTAAACATAGGAAGTATTGATCCCTAATTACTTCCGAACTACATAGAACAGTGGACTTCTGCTGTTATAAGAGACTAGTGTAAACCATGAAAGCCATGTATCCAATAGTCAAGACATGATAGCTAGAGTCGAAACATATCTAGAAGATATAGCTAGAGCCTGTTGGGAATCTTTCAAACAAACTTTCCCAGAACAAATCAAAACAAATCTAGTAGACCCTGGTCCAAACATCTACAATTTTTGTAGCCTAATACAAAGAATTTTTACAGCCCAATCTATAAATGATGGAAATACCATCAGACAAAAGATTTATCTAGGCAACCTAGAAAGACTCTCTATAAGTTATTTTGGTAGAATAAAAGAATTTACCCAAGATTATCTAATGTATTCCTCTATAGCAGGAGGATTTACAGATAAATCTTTAGGAGAAAAATTATTTTTAAAACTCCCAGGAAAGTTAGGACAAAAAACTAGAGATAGTTGGAACGATGACCAAATTGACCCAGTCATGAATAATTTAACTGTCAGAATCCAACACATAATGAAAGTGATGGAAGATACATGTACCAACATAGCCATTAACAAACAAATAAAAATGGTTGATTCAGAGATCTGTAAACAGATTTACACTCTTCAACAATACCATAAAGAAATTAGAAGAAAAAGACCTCAGTATAGACCTCCCAATAAACAACCCTCAAGGAAAAAGAATCTAACTCGTAGGTATTTAATTAGAGCCTCTAATTCTAGAAAACCTACTCTTAACAAAGAAAGACATGTCAGAAAACTTAGAGATAACAAAACATATACAAAACAATTAGAATGTTATGCTTGCCACTAACCAGGACATTACTCCAGAGATTGTCCAAATAAAACCAATCTATTTACAAGAGAAACAGAATTGATAAAAAGTTGTAGTATAAATCTTATTCCAATACATGATACAGTCTCTACTGACTCAAAAATATATTCAATAGTTAGTTGGTCTGACTATACTTCTGAAGAAGAAGAACTTAACAAAGATTATAAAATCTTAAATGAATTCACTAGAAATGAGTATAACAATCTATACCTAGTGGAGGACTAATACAATCAGTATGGAGAAATCCTTGATGATTTAGGATACAACCTAATGTTCAAAACGAAACTAAATGATTGTGAACATGAAATACAATTCCACATAGGACCATATCATAAGGAATGCCATTTCTGTAAAAGATATTCCCACAGAATGTTAAGAACTCACTGTAGTCTATGCTACAAGAACTTTTGCAAAACTTGCGTACAAATGGTTTTGAAAATAGAATTTCCAGATTTTAAGAAGGAAAATGATTCTGGAAATAAAATCATAAACAATAGGATTTCCACTTTGGAAATCAGATTAAACCAAATGGAAAAAATTGTAGATTTTCTCTACGAAAATTTTGAAAAAAAAGCAGAAATCCAAACTTTTCTAAAGAACATACAAGTGGGCTTATGGCACTACGAAACAAAGACTGCATCCCCATAATTTGCAATAAAAAGAAAAATAAAAGCCTGCATATTTTGGTTAAAATAAATTTTCCTAAAATAAACAACTTTGACCAAACTGAAGTAATTTTGCAAGCTTTGGTAGATACTGGTTGTTCTTTTACTTCCATATGCAAAAGTGTTGTACCCCAACATAATTGTTTTAAAAGTAATATAATAACCAAAACTAGAACAATGTCTGGAGATGTAATAACAAATGATACAAAAATTAGAAATTTTACTATTCAATTATCTACAAATTGTGATATTTTTAGCAACAAAATCTTTATAAATAAAGCAGATGTTGTAGACTTGCAACTGGCCAAAGAAAAAATGATTTTAGGACTTGACTTTATCGTACATGATAATAGATTAGTCACTATTACAAAAGATTAGTTATTAATTTCTATAAACTCACAAATGTCACCCATAATAGACGAACTCACATCAGAGTTACGAACAAAGCGTGGTGATGCCCCTACTAATGTTAGTGATCAATGTCCTTGTGACACACCTGGTAGCTGTAAAATAAAAGAATAAAAAAATTATGGTAGGATAGGCACTTTAGAAACATGCCATGATCCTTGCCATGAAAATATTTTAGAAACCATAAAAATAGAAATCGAGCTACAATATGAATTATCCGTAGTAGAATCTGATTATAATTCCGTCATAATCAACAAAATCATAACTTTCTGATGCAATCCTATCCCGCAAGGGCATTGGGTAGAAGACTCCAAGTAGATTGGGCTAGAGATCCAAGGAAAGGCCCTAGGGTTCTCATGAGCCTTAGGGTAGATTTCGAGCCCATGGGCCAAGCATGAGCCCGCTTATCTTTGTAAATATTAGAATAGGTTTTTTCTTCGTTTGGGCCTTGTATTTTGGCCATTCTAGTAGTATAGGGTTTTAGCCTTGTATTTCGGGGCATTTTGAGTAGTCTTTGTAGTAAGGACTTTTTTTTTTGTATTTTCATGTTTTTTGTCATGGGGGTGAGCTTAGCTATTATAGGGGGTGTGTAGCTAAGCTCTAGCTTCTCATCTCAAGGAGGTGAGCTTAGCTATTAGAGAGGTATGTGTAGCTAAGCTCTAGCTTCTTTAGGAATCTTCTTAAGGAAGCTTCTCAAGGAGGTGAGCTTAGTTATGAGAGGGGTGTGTGTAGCTAAGCTCTAGCTTCTCAAGGAAGCTTTCTCAAAGAAGCTTCTCAAGGAAGTTTTCTCAAGAAAGCTTCTCAAGGAAGCTACCTAGTCTATAAATAGAAGCATGTGTAACACTTGTAACTTTGATGAATGAGAGTCTTGTGAGACATACTTCAAAGTTCCACTTCTCTCCCTCTTTTATTCCTTCAATTTCGTGCTCCCCCTCTCTCTTTCTCTCCCTCTTTCTTTTCCTCCATTGAAGCATCCTCTCCAAGCTTTTTATCCAAGGCTCATCTTGGTGGTGAAGCTCCTTTTTCCTGGCTTATTCCCTAGTGGATGGCGCCTCCTCTCACCTCTTCTCCTTTGTCTTCCGCTGCATCTCCATGGTGGAAAATCACCATTAAAGGACCTCATTGAAGCTCAAAGATCCAGCCTCCATAGAAGCCCCACAAGCAAGCTTCCATCAAGTGGTAATCAGAGCACAAGAGCTTCAAGTAGGTGCTCCTTAAACCTCCATTAATTTTTTGCTTTACCTTCTATTCCATTGTTGTTTCTTCATTTTTTCTCCATGTATCTCCTCACATGTCTTGTGATAAATGTTTTTAATATGATTCTTTAGAGTTTCCACCAATTAAACTTGCTATAGAAGCTAGATTTGATTTTCTATGGTTCAAATTTCTTGTTCTTGTTCTTGAACCATGAATTGTGTTGAGTTTAGGTTCCTTTGAGTTTTGTCTTGTTATTTTTTTGTGGATGAAACCTAAACCATAAAATTCTTACAAAAATATTAAAGTAGAAGAAAACCTCAAAAATCTAGAGTGACTTGTTCACCTATTGTAGTTTTGTCATAGAAGTCATGTCTAGTTATGAAACTTGTCACATAAGATTTCTTATGTTGTGCTGAATTTTATTTTCTTGTTTCTTTGTCTAACTCATTTGCTCATGAGTGTATGAAATTCTTTTAGCCTATTATTTGATTTGAGTCAAATCTTTCATGTTAATTAGTCCTTAACATGTTCATGCAAAATTCTTAGAGAGTCTTTGATTGTGAACCTTTTCTTAAACTTTTAGGTTTCCTTATGATCGTGTCTATTATGAATTTGAGTTTTGGTGATTGAATTGCTGGCTGAAATGTTGATCCTAAGTGAATATTGAACTCCTAAAACTGTGGTAAACAATCCTAGTGAGTTCAACATACATAGGAAGGTTGAAAGTAAGCCCAAGGCAATCAGTATACCATGCTTAAAGAAACAAATCGCTGGTGCTGGCAGCTTGGACATACAACCTTGTAAAAATGACTGAGAATTGGTTACTTCGAATTTTGAGCTGAAATTTTTACTGAATTTTCTAGACATCTGGAAAAAATTTTAAAAAAAGAAACAAGTGATTTGGATAAAAGGAAAAAATACAAAAAATCACACAAGTTGGCAGGAAAATCAGTATCCAGAAAAAAAAAGGTGAAAGGGAAGTGTGCTTGTTGTTTTGGCTCAAAATTTATTCTATAATTGGAAATTTCAATTGAAAATTAGTGTGAAGACAAGTGCCAAAGCTAGAGGTTTGTTGAGTCTTTTTTTTCAGTTTTTTTACTCTACTCTAGAGCCATTCTAAGTTTCTCTTTGAGTCCTAGCTTGCTTCTATGTCCTTTTCATTGCTTTAATTGTTGAATAATCCTTGAAAATTTGTCTTGTTAAAACTCCATTGGTTTAGCTTTCATTTCATTTTTTTTGGTCTTTGGTTATTGCTTGTCTCTTTGTTTCCTTGTTTGTGGGTTGCCATATAGGGAATTGGAAGGAGGATTGGTGCCATCCCTTGAAGAATTTGAGTCCAAAAGCAAGAGGCCAACCACCTTAAGAGCTATTGGACTAAGAAGCACTCCAAATTGAGTGAATCACCAAAGAGAGAACAACCACCAAAATTGAGGACCTTTTTATAATTTTGTAATTTGCAATTTACTTACCTTCATTGCTTTCAAGTTTTGTAACAAAAAGGCCTTTCATTGGAAGTGTGTTGGGAGCCTCCAATAGGTTACCAAACTTCCATTTGTGTGTAATAATTTTAGGCAATTTTTCCTTAGGATAGTGAGTGTTTTGTTGGGAACCTTGAATGTGGTCATCCAAACACTCTTAGGATTCGCCTAGTTTACATTTCTTGCTTACTTTCATAGCTTATTTCCTTTACCTTCCATTGTCAAACCGCCTAGATAGCTTTCCTTTTACCAATTAGTTTTTTACCTTATCTTTCACACCTCTTTTAGTGTTTATTTGGCTAGTTTCAACCATAGTTTCTTTTACCTTTTGTTTTCAAACCTCCAACAAGAAAGAACCACAACTTAGGAACCAACATGAGTCATCATTTATCTAGTGTTAATGGCAAGGGTACTAGTTATAAAGACCCTTTATCTAGAATCTTAGATGAGTTGAGTTCCCTCAAGTTATGGAAAGAAAAACAAGAGAGAAAAGAAAAAGGAAAAAAAAGAGTGGAAGAAATAAGTCAAGATGAAAGAAAGAAAATAAGAGAGGAAGAAAGAAGAAAAATAATGAAAGAAATGAAAAGAGAAAAACATGTCTCCTATAGTAGTCATAACTCTTGCAAAAGCCTAAGTGAAGAACTTCGTGACTATTACGAAGGAAGGCATAAGTCACATCTTAGACCTCACTCCCATAGAAGAGAAAAGGAAAGAAAGCCTCAAGAGGCTAACATTAAACTCTCATACTTCCATGGGAAGGACAATGTAGAGGCTAACTTAGATTGGGAAATAAGGGTAGAGCAACAACTTAAAAAGAAGTCTACTTCAAAATCTTATGGCTCTCACTCTTATATAAAGAAATACCAAGGTCAAGGCATCTTAGGGGTGACACCTTCTAAGCCCAAAGATGATAAGGGGAAGACAATAGAAAAGCAAGCCCCTAAGGCTAGTATGCAAGAGAAAACTAGCTCTATAAAGTGCTTTAAATGTCTTGGAAGAGGACACATTACTTCTCAATGCCCCACCACAAAAACCATGATTATGAGGGGCCAAGACATTTATAGTAGCCAAGATGAGGCTACTACTTCACCTTCCTCTAGTGAAAGTGAAAAAGCAAAAGGGGAAGAATCTAGTGAAGAAATCTACCCCCAAGAAGAAGGACAACCATTAGTGGTTAAAGAGAAGTATAAGGAGGTAAGTGTCTCCTCCAAGAGTTTAGCTAAGAAGGAAACCCATTTTACAATAAAGACAAACATTAAAGAAACTTTCCCTCTTAGACAACCTCCACATTTTCTCTTTTGTAAAAAGGCACTTGCTTGCATTGCCACACCTCTTGGGCTTGAGTTTATTCCTCAAGTAAAGAAGTTGTTGGATGAGGGTTTGGTTCGCAAGAGCTTAAATCCTTGTGCTTTGTTGGTGCCCAAAATAGGTATTATTAGGCACCAAGTCCCTAAAATAGGTGGTATGATCAATGTTTTGAGTGGTGCATCCCTCTTTTGTAAAATCACTCGTACACCTAACATCTTCATGGTGTGTGTACATAGGGACCCATTAGGTAGGTTTGTTCTTATTTTTAGTTTCAATACAAACTTAGGTACTCATATGGGACACCTTAGGTTTGTCATACTTTTTGGTAGGAATAATCAATATGAAAATACAGAAAAAGGTATGTTTTATTGCGTTACTTTTCTTAATTTTTCAAATAGTGATCAAGGGGTTCCCATGAACCCTAAGAGAATAAAGGTCATTCCTGAGTGGCCCACTCCACCAAGTATAAGAAAAATTTGGGGCTTCCATGACTTAACAAACTTTTATAAAAGGTTGGTCCCATATTTTTCTATACTTGTAGCACCACTCATTGAGTTGGTGAGAAACCATGTTCTTTCATGGGAAGATGCCCAGGAAATGGGTTTTGAGACCTCACCTTACTTCAACATACCAAACACCACTAATATATATGTTTTTGTTCTTTTTACAGGTGTTGAGGGAAGGAGCCCAGAGTATGAAGAACCTCGGGATTTGAGGTCAAATCCTTTCCAAGGTGGAGGGAATGATGCAATCCTATCCCGCAAGGGCATTGGGTAGAAGACTCCAAGTAGATTGGGCTAGAGATCTAAGGGAAGGCCCTAGGGTTCTCATGAGCCTTAGGGTAGATTTCGAGCCCATGCGCTAAGCATGAGCCCGCTTATCTTTGTAAATATTAGAATAGGTTTTTTCTTCGTTTGGGCCTTGTATTTTGGCCATTCTAGTAGTATAGGGTTTTATCCTTGTATTTAGGGGCATTTTGAGTAGTCTTTGTAGTAATGACTTTGTTTTTGTATTTTCATGTTTTTTGTCATGGGGGTGAGCTTAGCTATTATAGGTGATTTTCCACCATGGAGATGCAGCAGAAGACAAAGGAGAAGAGGTGAGAGGAGGCGCCATCCACTAGGGAATAAGCCATGGAAGAAGGAGCTTCACCACCAAGATGAGCCTTGGATAAGAAGCTTGGAGAGGATGCTTCAATGGAGGAAAAGAAAGAGGGAGAGAAAGAGAGAGGGGGGAGCACGAAATTGAAGGAAGAAAAAGGGAGAGAAGTTGAACTTTGAGTTGTGTCTCACAAGACTCTCATTCATCAAAGTTACAACAAGTGTTACACATGTTTCTATTTATAGACTAGGTAGCTTCCTTGAGAAGCTTTCTTGAGAAAACTTCCTTGAGAAGCTTCTTTGAGAAAACTTCCTTGAGAAGCTAGAGCTTAGCTACACACACCCCTCTAATAACTAAGCTCACCTCCTTGAGAAGCTTCCTTGAAAAGATTCCTAAAGAAACTAGAGCTTAGCTACACACACCTCTCTAATAGCTAAGCTCACCTCCTTGAGATGAGAAGCTAGAACTTAGCTACACACCCCCTATAATAGCTAAGCTCACCCCCATGACAAAATACATGAAAATACAAAAAAAGTCCCTACTACAAAGACTACTCAAAATACAAGGCTAAAACCCTATACTACTAGATATCTTAGAGAAACAATATGCATATGCCAAAATAGTTTTCCTTGTAACCGAAAATGAAGGGTAGGATGTCAACGTTTAGCTTTTAAATGAACATTCAGGGGAAACGTCGGGTCAAACCGAAACTGGGAATAAAATCACTCATGGTGTATAAAAACTCACACAGGTAAGTGTTTTACCCTAATTCCAAACCATGGCTGCACCATGACTTTATTTTTCACATGATTTCCTATCGAACCAAAAGATTACACGCGCGATCATGGATCAATAGGATTTTCTCAAGGGTGGTGTTTTTGGAGAGGAAGCTGGGTGTTTCGGTCTTTTCCTCTTTGTTTATGTGGGGCGGGACATCACCAGTCGGGAGCGACCTTGAATGGCAATCCCAAAGGAAGAACCACTTCAAAAAAATAGGTTTTCCCTTTGCCGACAGTCATTTACCTTGCCGAAAATTATCTGGTCCGACGATCTTCTGTTCTCTTTCCTGGTTTCCTTTATTGATTGGGAATTATTCTGTTTTCCTCCGATCCTTCCCTTTTTGCTTTCTTCCGATCTTCGATTGGGAATCCTTCTTTTCCTTTTCTTTTCTTTCTTTTCATTTCTTCCTTTTCATTTTTTCCTTTTCTTTCTTTTCACTTCTTCCCTTTCATTTCTTCCTTTTTCATTCTTTTTTCTTTTTCTTCCGATCTTTGATTGGGAATTCGGGTTGAGGAGATTCTGCTGTCCTTTTCTTCAGGGGAAAGGATGAGGATTCTTTTCATGGGCCGAGGTCCAAAGTAGCTTAAGGTTGTGTCTCAACATGGTCTTTTCATTGTGCGTGCCCGATTTTGATATTTGGGGCGAAACAGATTCATGCGTAGGGTGTTAGTTTCGGGTTAAACTTCCATATCATTTCCACGAGGCACACGCAACAATGATGATTTGGAAACAACGTGCAAAATTAGTCACGCATACAGCTAGGTGGGTACTCAAGCATCCAGTTTATGGCATTGTGATACTAAGGCTTGGGATTTATGCAGGTAGACCCAACGTTTCCAAATTATGTTCTTTCATTGGTTCAACGAATCCATCCGTTCTTATCTCGGTTATTTTGGAAAATAAACTCTTAGCGTCAGTTTCTTGTTTCCAATAGATATGTTTGCTCTCTACGAATGATTTGTGCTTCCTATGACCATAACATGCCGACCTTCGAGGTCTTTCTTTCTCTTTCCTTTTTGTTTCATTTTTCTTATGCATGTTTGCAAAAACTATACATCCATTGCTATCTATGAGAAAAGCTTTTTCTTTGTACACCTACATTCCTATACAGGAAAAACTTTTTCTGTATACACACGCATTAAAAAACTCTTTCTCTTTATATCAACATGGTCTATATAAAACCTCTATTCCTTTTCAAAGATTTCTTTTCCCTTTTTCAACATACACTAATTTTTTATACAAAAATTTTCTTTATATACACTCATTGCTCAGACACAAGAATTTTTTTTCACACGTTATTTATACACACAAAATCTTTTCATACACTTTTTATATACAAAAACTCTTTTCCTTTCTTTATATACAGATATGACATTTTGTTAACAACGCCTCTTTCTTTTTCTATTCTTGTTGTTATCATGATGTTTGTTCGTTTTATTTTAGGACGACGTTCCTAAATGAAAACTCTACACGGTTCTAGAATTTCAACAAACATTATTGACAATAACGAAGTAAGCACTAACGCAACAGTCCAAACAAAATGTATGCACAAAACAAATGACAATCGAAACAACAAAAACAAACGTTAGTCCCTCAACTCATAGACATAAAATAACATGTAAATGATAAAGGATGAAACATAAAAAAAGAATATCAATATGGGGATCCCATGGTCATGTGGCTCTGCTCCCTCCCAAGAAACCGAGCAAATCCGTCATCTCCTCATCCATGCGGGCCTCCTCTGCATCGCCCGGGGATCTTGCAGGCACCTCCCTTGCTTGGGCCTCGGGCCATGCAACCTCAGCCCTAAACTGATTTGGAGTAGGGCATGCAAAAGGAACGAAACCCTGGCCCTGCTGACTGAGGCTGAGCTGGTAGAGACACTCATGTATCTGCACCTACCCCCGGTGGTTGGCTGCCTGCTGGCGAACCTAGTGTTGTAGATACCGCTCCATTCCTAATGACCCAGCATGATCAACCTGATGAGGTGGTGGCGGTGCGTCTGTGGCCTGTGGTGCATCACTCTACGCCTGCCTAGGCGTGCAATACTTCTCAATGAAGGCCCGGGTGATCGGCGGTCGGATCACCTTACTAGGTGTGACGGGAACCCCGAATGACTGGCAGAGGCCCGTGATCAATGCTGGAAACCCCACGGCCCTATTAGACTTATCCGGGTCTAGAGGGTGCCTGGTGGGTGGCATACCTGCAAATAAATAGATGGCGTCAGCAATCAACTGAGCCACATGGACGCTCATCCGTGTCAGGATGGCATACACCAGCTGACACCTCGGCAGAGGGAGATCGGAGTTATAATCACTAGGCAAGACATTGCTGAGCAGCAACGTCATACACATCTGGGTCAAGGTGGTCATGCTGGTGCGCATGATCCGCACCCGTCTCCCGGCAGCGGTCCGGGCGAAATCCTTCCCCAGTGTGCACAATAGCTGGGCAATGACCTCCTCATCGAACCCATCGGCCCTGTTCCTCCTCTGACTAAACTCGCACTCCTAGCCTTCCTCTAACACTAGCGGGTCACCCAGGAACTGGCTGAGGGCATCTGCGTCAAAGGGAATCCACTGACCCCTTACCCATGACCGCATGTCCTGCACTCCCTCTTCTGTGGGCCAAGCATTAGCATAAAACTTCAGGACTATATCTGGGTCAAACTTAGCCATGGGAGTGACCAGCGACGTCCAATGTCGGCGAACTATCTCTTCCTGAAAATCCGTGTACTCATCGTCCCTGAGCTGGACGCGCCTCTCTTTGTGGAACAACCATCCTTTCATGGCCCCGAAGCACTGCTGGTGCTCGGCACTCCTGAAACGGTGGCTATCAAACTCGAGGGTGGCACTGGTCCCTTCAGCTGCGGCGTCTCTCCTAGATCTCTTCGCGGAAAGCTTTTACGGAGCCATTTCCTGCGAGGACAAACATTTGGAAAGTTAGTTTACAAGAAAATACCAATCATTACGAACAAGAGCCAAACAACACTTATATGGCGTGAGTGTCAACATGGGCTTTACAAAATAATCACATTGGGGCATGTGCTATTTTATGACACATATCTATATACATGCATTTACACATGCACACATAATTTTTTTTTTGCTGAAAGGCATTTTATGACACACATCCATGTATGTTTTTGACAAGCCTTTTCATGCTACATCCCACATATATGCACATTTTTTGAAAGGCTCCTTATGCTACCAACTAAAAAATATACATATTTTGAAAGGCATTTTTACGCTACCTATCCAACATATACAAATTTTTTAAAGGCATTTTTGCTATATATTCACATACTTTGTAAGGCATTTTCATGCTATATATTCACATATATACATACTATTGAAAGGTATTTTTCATGCTACCTAGGTGCAAAGTATTTCTCATGAGGCAGCAAGTTCAAAAACTAGTCAAAAAACCTCTCAAACATGTTCTAATATTCATGCATCTTTAACATTCAAAACAAAAAACTTAGATTCCTAGGCGCAAGTCATGCTTTTGGCACTTTAGTCTAGCTTCTACAAAACTGCCCACACACTCACAATGGCAGCCATATGTGCATAATTTGTTTCACAAGCTAAGTTTCACAAAATCATGTGCAAATGCCATTGAGGCATTTCACCGAACACTTGGTGGGCGCATGTTTAGGCATGAAAATCAAAGGAATGGGGGCAATGTGGCATGCCCCATTACTCCAGAATACAACCTAGGCCTAAGGCCATCCCCTACAACCCCTTAATTTATCAAAAATAGGCAACAATCCAAGGATAAATCCCTCACATTTTTTAGCAAATACATGCAACTTTGAGCACCAAAATACATCAATGGAAAGCTAGAGAGCCCAAGAATGAGGTACTTACTTGTTGGAGATGAATAATAGAGCAAAATGGAATCAAAAACGCGAAAAATGGTGACCTAAGGGCTGCAAAACTCGTGAATCCCGTGAGCCTTTGTTCTTTGAATGAGGGGGGAGAGTTTTTGGTGCAGAAACCTTCCCCCTCCCCCTTTTTAACCCATTTCGTGAAGGGGTTGCTCGCCAAGGCGAGCTAACCTACATTTTTTTTGGGTATCAAATAAGTATGGATTCCTACGGGTCGGCGTTCGCTTACTCGAACCCCCTCAGGGTAGATTAGGCATCCAATACTTTACTTTAAAGACAACACAGTAATAATTACTGGGGATTTAAAGGATACTATGTAGCCTTGCAGCGGCGTTTTCCATTTGTCCAGAGCTGGGCAAGGGACGACGATCTATCAGTTGTGACCTTAGCCTCTACCCGCGTCCGTCCCTAAGTACCTGGAAGTAGGAAATGACATTACGTTGCAAACTGTGGTCACACTACCATTTTACCCTTATCGGTTTCTGCCTTTAGCCCCATCCTGACATTTGACCACTGCCTAAGACGATTCTGCTCCTGTCATAACAAAATATGCATGTGTATGCATATGCATGAACTTTTTCAAATGCAACAATCTTTTTTAGTGAATGTTGGTTAGCTTCAGTTTTAATTAAGCATTTGGGGCACCCCATGAACTGAGCAAAAAGGCTCAGGTTATCACAAACTACACATGGTTTAAAACCAAAGTGAGGACCGAAGCCTCAAACCCATGTTCTCTTCTTTTAAAGAAATGTGACGAGAAAATTACAGCGGACAGGAATCCCTGGGGGAAACTAAGAAGAACATGCAGTGATTTCCTCAATTGCCCCAGATCCTAAGCGTAGTATCGCTTGACAACATCGGAGTTCACGGGTGAGGGTAGCTCCTCGCCATCCATGTTGGTGAGCACCAGAGCCCCTCTGGAAAAAGCCCTTTTCACAACGAAAGGCCCTTCATAGTTTGGGGCCCACTTCCCTCGATTATCTTTAACAGCGTGGGATATCTATTTCAGCACAAGGTCCCCCTCGTTGAACTTGCGAGGGCGCACCTTCTTGTCGAACGCGTTCTTTATCCTTTGTTGATACAGGCGCCCATGGCTCATGGTCGTCAAACGCTAACCTTCAATAAGGTTGAGTTGGTCGTAGTGTGTTTGAGCCCACTCTGATTCTTCTAGGCCCGATTCCGCTAGTATCTTCTGGCAAGGGACCTCTACCTCAAATGGGAGTACCGCTTCCATCCCATAAACCAAGGAGTACGGCGTTGCCCCAGTAAAAGTTCGTACCGAGGTTCGATATCCATGTAAGGCAAAAGGAAACATCTCATGCCAATCTTTGTACGACACTGTCATCTTTTGAATAATTTTCTTAATATTTTTATTTGCAGCCTCCACAGCCCCGTTCATCTTCGGCCAGTAAGGGGTGGAGTTATGATGCTGGATTTTGAAATCCTCGCACATTTCCTGCATCATTTTGTTATTCAGATTGGTGCCATTGTCAGTAATGATTTTTCTAGGGAGTCCGTATCGACAAATCAGTTCCCTCTTTATGAATCTGACCACCACACTCCTCGTGACATTGGTATAGGAAGCCGCTTCGATCCATTTGGTGAAATAATCTATCGCCACGAGAATGAAGCGATGATCGTTCGAAGCCTTGGGTTCGATGTCCCCTATGACATCTATCCCCCACATGGAAAAAGGCCAAGGGGCGGACATGACATTCAGAGGATGTGGCGAAACATTGACATTGTCTGCGAACACTTGACATTTATGGCATTTCCTTACATGGGTGCAGCAATCGCTTTCCATAGTGAGCCAGTAATAACCTGCTCTAAGGATCTTCCTGGCCATAGCATGCCCATTGGCATGTGTCCCAAACGAACCCTCATGGACTTCTTTAATCATGTAGTTTGCCTCTTTGGCATCTACGCATTGCAGGAGGGTCATGTCATAGTTTCGTTTGTATAGGACGGTACCACTCACAAAGAAACCAGTAGCCAATCTCCTTAACATTCTTTTGTCATTGTCGGAAATCCCTGGTGGATATTCTTTTTTTTCGACATACTGTTTGATGTCGAAATACCATGGTTTCCCATCTCGCTCTTCCTCTATCGCACAAATATGTGTTGGCTTGCCCCGAGATCTGAATTCAATGTATGGCAGATCCCCGTGTGGGGCAAGTTGAAACATGGATGCCAAGGTGGCCAATGCATCGGCCATTTGGTTCTCTTCCCGAGGTATGTGGTGGAAAGAAATGTCGTCAAAGAATTCAACTAACTTCAAGATTTAAGTTTGATAGAGTATCAATTTTTTATCCCTAGTTTCCCATTCTCCTCTCAACTGACGTATTACCAAAGCCGAGTCTCCATACACTTTGAGTAGCTTTACATCAAAATCAATGGAAGCTTGAATCCCAAGGGCGCACGCTTCATATTCGGCCATATTGTTGGTACAATCGAAACATAGCCTGGCCGTGAAAGGGATACATTGATCATCTGGGGATACAAGGACTGCCCCTACTCCATGGCCTAAAGCATTAGATGCCCCATCGAAACAAACAATCCATTTGTCTATATCCTCGTGCGTCCGCTTCTCTTCGAATAGGGCCACGATGTCTTCATCCGGGAACTCAGGGAGCATCGGCCGATAATCTTGGAGGGGTTGTTGGGCCAAATAATTTGCCAAGGCGCTTCCCTTTATCGCCTTTTGGGAGACATACACAATATCAAATTCAGAAAGTAGTACCTGCCACCTAGCGATTCGTCCCATGAGGGCCGGTTTCTCAAAGATGTATTTCACGGGATCCATTTTGGAAATAAGCCAAGTGGTATGACTGAGCATGTACTGCCTAAGACGATGTGACACCCATACCAAGGCGCAGCACGTCCTTTCCAACATTGAGTAATTCATTTCACAAGTGGTAAACTTCTTGCTTAAATAGTAAATGGCTTGTTCCTTCTTCCCAGAGTCATCGTGCTAACCCAACACGCACCCCATAGACTCGTCTAACACAGTCATGTACAGGAAAATAGGTCTTCCTGTTACAGGTGGCATGAACACCGAGGGATTCGCGAGGCTCTGTTTGATTTTTTCGAAGGGCTCTTAGCAATCGCTATTCCACAGGACCCCCTGGTTTTTACGCAATAGTTTGAAGATGGGCTCGTAGGTAGGGTGAGTTGCGAGATAAATCTCGTGATGTAATTCAACCTGTTAGTGCTTAGCTTTACTGAGTTTTAAGAGATTGGCTAAAATTTTGTTAAAACATAAGCACTTAGACAATGATGGAAAGCTGGAGTTGCTGCACATGATGTCCAACATTATGGCAAGGAATCAGATCGGGCTGCACAATGCACAAGGCAAGATAAAATGTCAAATGAAGAATTGAAGCTGCAGGATCCACGATGTCGGATACAATGTCCAGGACATCCTGCCCGAAAATACTGGACACATAAATCTGTTATATCTTTAACAGATTAATGTGCAGTTAGCAACAGATTTGGCGATCTATCTTTAGGAACGAATTAAAAGATAATTAAAGTTCGAATTACAAACTTGAATAGTTCGTTCAGGGATTAAAGATTAAAGATAAAAACTAAAAGATCAAACTTTATCTTTTAGATCTTTAAGTGCAGATTTTTCAGGAGAATGATAGATCTCATCCAGCGCAAGTTGTTGCAGCCCAGATACGCACACTGCTATATAAACATGAAGGCTGCACGGGTTTTGTACCAAGTCCGAGATTGAAGAGTTATTTTGTGAGTTTTGGGACTTGAGTGTTTTGTGAGCCACCTTGATGTTACCCTAACATCAAGTGTTGGACCTGAGTGTGTAGAGTTGATCTCTATTGTTCAGAGAGCAATCTCTGGTGTGTATTTGATTTAATTGTAAACACGGGAGAGTGAGTGAGAGGGAGTGAGAGGGGTTCTCATATCTAAGAGTGGCTCTTAGGTAGAGGTTGCACGGGTAGTGGTTAGGTGAGAAGGTTGTAAACAGTGGCTTAGATCTTCGAACTAACACTATTTTAGTGGATTTCCTCCCTGGCTTGGTAGCCCCCAGATGTAGGTGACGTTGCACCGAACTGGGTTAACAATTCTCTTGTGTTATTTACTTGTTTAATCTGTTCATACAGTCAAATATAATCTGCATGTTCTGAAGCGTGATGTCGTGACATCCGGTACGACATCTGTCATTGGTATCAGAATTTCAATTGGTATCAGAGCAGGCACTCGAAATCACTGAGTGAGATCTAGGGAGATAAATTCTGATGAACATGGAGAAAGAAGGAGGACCAGTGAACAGACCACCAATTCTGGATGGAACCAACTATGAATACTGGAAAGCAAGGATGGTGGCCTTCCTCAAATCACTGGATAGCAGAACCTGGAAAGCTGTCATCAAAGGCTGGGAACATCCCAAGATGCTGGACACAGAAGGAAAGCCCACTGATGGATTGAAGCCAGAAGAAGACTGGACAAAAGAAGAAGACGAATTGGCACTTGGAAACTCCAAAGCCTTGAATGCTCTATTCAATGGAGTTGACAAGAATATCTTCAGACTGATCAACACTTGCACTGTGGCCAAGGATGCATGGGAGATCCTGAAAACCACTCATGAAGGAACCTCCAAAGTGAAGATGTCCAGATTGCAACTATTGGCTACAAAATTCGAAAATCTGAAGATGAAGGAGGAAGAGTGTATTCATGACTTCCACATGAACATTCTTGAAATTGCCAATGCTTGCACTGCCTTGGGAGAAAGGATGACAGATGAAAAGCTGGTGAGAAAGATCCTCAGATCTTTGCCTAAAAGATTTGACATGAAAGTCACTGCAATAGAGGAGGCCCAAGACATTTGCAACATGAGAGTAGATGAACTCATTGGTTCCCTTCAAACCTTTGAGCTAGGACTCTCGGATAGGACTGAAAAGAAGAGCAAGAACCTGGCGTTCGTGTCCAATGATGAAGGAGAAGAAGATGAGTATGACCTGGATACTGATGAAGGTCTGACTAATGCAGTTGTGCTCCTTGGAAAACAGTTCAACAAAGTGCTGAGCAGAATGGACAGGAGGCAGAAACCACATGTCCGGAACATCCCTTTCGACATCAGGAAAGGTAGTGAATACCAGAAAAGGTCAGATGAAAAGCCCAGTCACAGCAAAGGAGTTCAATGCCATGGGTGTGAAGGCTATGGACACATCAAAGCTGAATGTCCCACTCATCTCAAGAAGCAGAGGAAAGGACTTTCTGTATGTCGGTCTGATGATACAGAGAGTGAACAAGAAAGTGATTCTGACAGAGATGTGAATGCACTCACTGGGAGATTTGAATCTGCTGAAGATTCAAGTGATACAGATAGTGAAATCACTTTTGATGAGCTTGCTATATCCTATAGAGAACTATGCATCAAAAGTGAGAAGATTCTTCAGCAAGAAGCACAACTAAAGAAGGTCATTACAAATCTGGAGGCTGAGAAGGAGGCACATGAAGAGGAAATCTCTGAACTTAAAGGAGAAATTGGTTTTCTGAACTCTAAACTGGAAAACATGACAAAATCAATAAAGATGCTGAATAAAGGCTCAGATTTGCTTGATGAGGTGCTACAGCTTGGGAAGAATGTTGGAAACCAGAGAGGACTTGGATTTAATCATAAATCTGCTGGCAGAACGACCATGACAGAATTTGTTCCTGCCAAAAACAGCACTGGAGCCACGATGTCACAACATCGGTCTCGACATCATGGAACGCAGCAGAAAAAGAGCAAAAGAAAGAAGTGGAGGTGTCACTACTGTGGCAAGTATGGTCACATAAAGCCCTTTTGCTATCATTTACATGGCCATCCACATCATGGAACTCAAGGTAGCAGCAGAGGAAGGAAGATGATGTGGGTTCCAAAACACAAGACTGTTAGTCTTGTTGTTCATACTTCACTTAGAGCATCAGCTAAGGAAGATTGGTACCTAGATAGCGGCTGTTCCAGACACATGACAGGAGTTAAAGAATTCCTGGTGAACATTGAACCTTGCTCCACTAGCTATGTGACATTTGGAGATGGTTCTAAAGGAAAGATCACTGGAATGGGAAAGCTAGTCCATGATGGACTTCCTAGTCTGAACAAAGTACTGCTGGTGAAGGGACTGACTGCGAACTTGATCAGCATCAGTCAGTTGTGTGATGAAGGATTCAATGTAAACTTCACAAAGTCAGAATGCTTGGTGACAAATGAGAAGAGTGAAGTCCTAATGAAGGGCAGCAGATCAAAGGACAACTGTTACCTATGGACACCTCAAGAAACCAGTTACTCCTCCACATGTCTATTCTCCAAAGAAGATGAAGTCAAAATATGGCATCAAAGATTTGGACATCTGCACTTAAGAGGCATGAAGAAAATCATTGACAAAGGTGCTGTTAGAGGCATTCCCAATCTGAAAATAGAAGAAGGCAGAATCTGTGGTGAATGTCAGATTGGAAAGCAAGTCAAGATGTCCCACCAGAAGCTTCAACATCAGACCACTTCCAGGGTGCTGGAACTACTTCACATGGACTTGATGGGGCCTATGCAAGTTGAAAGCCTTGGAGGAAAGAGGTATGCCTATGTTGTTGTGGATGATTTCTCCAGATTTACCTGGGTCAACTTTATCAGAGAGAAATCAGACACCTTTGAAGTATTCAAAGAATTAAGTCTAAGACTTCAAAGAGAAAAAGACTGTGTCATCAAGAGAATCAGGAGTGACCATGGCAGAGAGTTTGAAAACAGCAAGTTTACTGAATTCTGCACATCTGAAGGCATCACTCATGAGTTCTCTGCAGCCATTACACCACAACAAAATGGCATAGTTAAAAGGAAAAACAGGACTTTGCAAGAAGCTGCTAGGGTCATGCTTCATGCCAAAGAACTTCCCTATAATCTCTGGGCTGAAGCCATGAACACAGCATGCTACATCCACAACAGAGTCACACTTAGAAGAGGGACTCCAACCACACTGTATGAAATCTGGAAAGGGAGGAAGCCAACTGTCAAGCACTTCCACATCTTTGGAAGTCCATGTTACATTTTGGCAGATAGAGAGCAAAGGAGAAAGATGGATCCCAAGAGTGATGCAGGAATATTCTTGGGATACTCTACAAACAGCAGAGCATATAGAGTATTCAATTCCAGAACCAGAACTGTGATGGAATCCATCAATGTGGTTGTTGATGATCTAACTCCAGCAAGAAAGAAGGATGTCGAAGAAGATGTCAGAACATCGGGAGACAATGTAGCAGATACAGCTAAAAGTGCAGAAAATGCAGAAAACTCTGATTCTGCTACAGATGAACCAAACATCAATAAACCTGACAAGAGTCCCTCCATTAGAATCCAGAAGATGCACCCCAAGGAGCTGATTATAGGAGATCCAAACAGAGGAGTCACTACAAGATCAAGGGAGATTGAGATTGTCTCCAATTCATGTTTTGTCTCCAAAATTGAGCCCAAAAATGTGAAAGAGGCACTGACTGATGAGTTCTGGATCAATGCTATGCAAGAAGAATTGGGGCAATTCAAAAGGAATGAAGTTTGGGAGCTAGTTCCTAGACCCGAGGGAACTAATGTGATTGGCACCAAGTGGATCTTCAAGAACAAAACCAATGAAGAAGGTGTTATAACCAGAAACAAGGCCAGACTTGTTGCTCAAGGCTACACTCAGATTGAAGGTGTAGACTTTGATGAAACTTTCGCCCCTGTTGCTAGACTTGAGTCCATCAGATTGTTACTTGGTGTAGCTTGCATCCTCAAATTCAAGCTGTACCAGATGGATGTGAAGAGCGCGTTTCTGAATGGATACCTGAATGAAGAAGTCTATGTGGAGCAGCCAAAGGGATTTGTAGATCCAACTCATCCAGATCATGTATACAGGCTCAAGAAGGCTCTCTATGGATTGAAGCAAGCTCCAAGAGCTTGGTATGAAAGGCTAACAAAGTTCCTTACTCAGCAAGGGTATAGGAAGGGAGGAATTGACAAGACTCTCTTTGTCAAACAAGATGCTGAAAACTTGATGATAGCACAGATATATGTTGATGACATTGTGTTTGGAGGGATGTCGAATGAGATGCTTCGACATTTTGTCCAACAGATGCAATCTGAATTTGAGATGAGTCTTGTTGGAGAGCTGACTTATTTTCTGGGACTCCAAGTGAAGCAGATGGAAGACTCCATATTCCTCTCACAAAGCAAGTATGCAAAGAACATTGTCAAGAAGTTTGGGATGGAAAATGCCAGCCATAAAAGAACACCTGCACCTACTCACTTGAAGCTGTCAAAAGATGAAGCTGGCACCAGTGTTGATCAAAGTCTGTACAGAAGCATGATTGGGAGCTTACTATATTTAACAGCAAGCAGACCTGACATCACCTTTGCAGTAGGTGTGTGTGCAAGATATCAAGCCAATCCCAAGATAAGTCACTTGAATCAAGTAAAGAGAATTCTGAAATATGTAAATGGCACCAGTGACTATGGGATTATGTACTGTCATTGTTCAGATTCAATGCTGGTTGGGTATTGTGATGCTGATTGGGCTGGAAGTGTAGATGACAGAAAAAGCACTTCTGGTGGATGCTTCTATTTGGGAACCAATCTTATTTCATGGTTCAGCAAGAAGCAGAACTGTGTGTCCCTATCTACTGCAGAAGCACAGTATATTGCAGCAGGAAGCAGCTGTTCACAACTAGTTTGGATGAAGCAGATGCTCAAGGAGTACAATGTCGAACAAGATGTCATGACATTGTACTGTGACAACTTGAGTGCTATTAATATTTCTAAAAATCCTGTTCAACACAGCAGAACCAAGCACATTGACATTAGACATCACTATATTAGAGATCTTGTTGATGATAAAGTTATCACACTGGAGCATGTTGACACTGAGGAACAAATAGCAGATATTTTCACAAAGGCATTGGATGCAAATCAGTTTGAAAAACTGAGGGGCAAGCTGGGCATTTGTCTGCTAGAGGATTTATAGCAATTACTTTTATCTGAACGTGCTCAAACGTTAATAGCGCGTTCTCTACTGGGCCAAAACAAATTCGACCGTTGCTTCACACGTCCCTCTTCATTCCTCATTCAAACTCATATTTTAGTGGTAATCTCGTTTTCAGCTTTCCCCAACACCTTTCAGATTTTCACGAAACCATTTCAAAAGCTCTGCTTCTCCATGGCTACCTCACCAAAAGATACTTCATCTCCTGGTTCACCCTCTGTACCATCATCTCCATCATCCACCAAAGCACCATCAAACCAGGAACAACCTGAATTCCATATCCAACCCATACAAATGATTCCTGGTCAAGCCCCTGTTCCTGAGAAACTGGTTCCCAAAAGACAACAGGGAGTGAAGATTTCTGAAAACCCTAGCCTTGCAACAAGTCCTAGGGAAGTAGACCCGGAGATGGATAAGAAGATCCGCAGTATTGTGAGTAGCATTCTGAAAAATGCTTCTGTCCCTGATGCTGATGAAGATGTTCCAACATCTTCCACCCCAAATGTTTCTGTCCCTGATGCTGACAAAGATGTTCCAACATCTTCCACCCCAAATGCTGAAGTCCTCTCTTCATCCAGTAAAGAGGAATCAACAGAGGAAGAGGATCAAGCCACAGAGGAGACCCCTGCACCAAGGGCACCAGAACCTGCTCCAGGTGACCTCATTGACCTAGAAGAAGTAGAATCTGATGAGGAACCCATTGCCAACAAGTTGACACCTGGCATTGCAGAAAGATTACAAAGCAGAAAGGGGAAAACCCCCATTACTAGGTCTGGACGAATCAAAACTATGGCACAGAAGAAGAGCACACCAATCACTCCTACCACATCCAGATGGAGCAAAGTTGCAATTCCTTCCAAGAAGAGGAAAGAAATTTCCTCATCTGATTCTGATGATGATGTCGAACTAGATGTTCTCGACATCAAGAGGGCCAAGAAATCAGGGAAAAAGGTGCCTGGAAATGTCCCTGATGCACCATTGGACAACATTTCATTCCACTCCATTGGCAATGTTGAAAGGTGGAAATTTGTATATCAACGCAGACTTGCTGTTGAAAGAGAACTGGGAAGAAATGCCTTGGATTGCAAGGAGATCATGGACCTCATCAAGGCTGCTGGACTGCTGAAAACTGTCACCAAGTTGGGAGATTGCTATGAAAGTCTAGTCAGGGAATTCATTGTCAACATTCCCTCTGACATAACAAACAAAAAGAGTGATGATTATCAGAAAGTGTTTGTCAGAGGAAAATGTGTTAGATTCTCCCCTGCTGTAATCAACAAATACCTGGGCAGACCAACTGAAGGAGTGGTGGATATTGCTGTTTCTGAGCATCAAATTGCCAAGGAAATCACTGCCAAACAAGTCCAGCATTGGCCAAAGAAAGGGAAGCTTTCTGCAGGGAAGCTAAGTGTGAAGTATGCAATCCTGCATAGGATTGGCACTGCAAACTGGGTACCCACCAATCATACTTCCACTGTTGCCACAGGTTTGGGTAAATTTCTGTATGCTGTTGGAACCAAGTCCAAATTTAATTTTGGAAACTATATTTTTGATCAAACTATTAAGCATTCAGAATCTTTTGCTGTCAAATTACCCATTGCCTTCCCAACTGTATTGTGTGGCATTATGTTGAGTCAACATCCCAATATCTTAAACAACATTGACTCTATGATGAAGAGAGAATCGGCTCTGTCCCTGCATTACAAACTGTTTGAGGGGACACATGTCCCAGACATTGTCTCGACATCAGGGAAAGCTGCTGCTTCAGGTGCTGTGTCCAAGGATGCTTTGATTGCTGAACTCAAGGACACATGCAAGGTGCTGGAAGCAACCATCAAAGCCACCACAGAGAAGAAAATGGAGCTGGAACGCCTGATCAAAAGACTCTCAGACAGTGGCATTGATGATGGTGAAGCAGCTGAGGAAGAAGAAGAAGCAGCTGAGGAAGAAGAAGAAGCCGCTGAGGAAGAAGAAGATGCAGCAGAGGATACAGAATCAGATGATGATGATTCTGATGCCACCCCATGACCATCAGACCTTTATTTTTGCTTTTTACTCTTACTAGCTATAGGGGCATGTCCCTTTGAACAATTGATTGCTATTGGTCTGTAATATTTGCATGCATTCTACTTTTGTCAAATTCTGTCTAAAAAGGAGGAGTAATAGTATTATGCATGATTTATAATTTTGAGTAGTAGGATACGATGTATGCATGATTCATGATTTTGAGGGGGAGTTGTATGTATATGATTTTGAGGGGGAGACTGCTGCTGCTGATGATGACTGATGTAAGCTACTGTAACTACTAGTAGCTGATAGAAGATGCTGCAGTAAGAGCATGGAGACAGGGGGAGCAGAAAGCTGATGTCACGTAAGATGTCTTGACATCCTGGAAAAGACTAGTAGCTGATAGAAGATGCCGCAGTGAACTGCTTCACAGCAGTAGGAGCATGAAGACAGGGGGAGCAGAAAGCTGATGTCACGTGAGATGTCTTGACATCCTGGAAGATTTCCAACTTGCAGAATTTTGCTGTCACCACTACAGAGACTGCTGTGCTTGATTACTCTGATAATGAAAGTTGCTGATCCCACTTGCATGACTGCTCGTACCTGCTCAGGAAGTGTCTAAGTATGTTTTAGACAAAATTTGCCAAAGGGGGAGATTGTTAGTGCTTAGCTTTACTGAGTTTTAAGAGATTGGCTAAAATTTTGTTAAAACATAAGCACTTAGACAATGATGGAAAGCTGGAGTTGCTGCACATGATGTCCAACATTATGGCAAGGAATCAGATCGGGCTGCACAATGCACAAGGCAAGATAAAATGTCAAATGAAGAATTGAAGCTGCAGGATCCACGATGTCGGATACAATGTCCAGGACATCCTGCCCGAAAATACTGGACACATAAATCTGTTATATCTTTAACAGATTAATGTGCAGTTAGCAACAGATTTGGCGATCTATCTTTAGGAACGAATTAAAAGATAATTAAAGTTCGAATTACAAACTTGAATAGTTCGTTCAGGGATTAAAGATTAAAGATAAAAACTAAAAGATCAAACTTTATCTTTTAGATCTTTAAGTGCAGATTTTTCAGGAGAATGATAGATCTCATCCAGCGCAAGTTGTTGCAGCCCAGATACGCACACTGCTATATAAACATGAAGGCTGCACGGGTTTTGTACCAAGTCCGAGATTGAAGAGTTATTTTGTGAGTTTTGGGACTTGAGTGTTTTGTGAGCCACCTTGATGTTACCCTAACATCAAGTGTTGGACCTGAGTGTGTAGAGTTGATCTCTATTGTTCAGAGAGCAATCTCTGGTGTGTATTTGATTTAATTGTAAACACGGGAGAGTGAGTGAGAGGGAGTGAGAGGGGTTCTCATATCTAAGAGTGGCTCTTAGGTAGAGGTTGCACGGGTAATGGTTAGGTGAGAAGGTTGTAAACAGTGGCTGTTAGATCTTCGAACTAACACTATTTTAGTGGATTTCCTCCCTGGCTTGGTAGCCCCCAGATGTAGGTGACGTTGCACCGAACTGGGTTAACAATTCTCTTGTGTTATTTACTTGTTTAATCTGTTCATACAGTCAAATATAATCTGCATGTTCTGAAGCGTGATGTCGTGACATCCGGTACGACATCTGTCATTGGTATCAGAATTTCACAACCTGCCCAGGAAACCTCGAACCTGCTTCTCCGTGCGTGGCTCTGGCATTTCAAGAATGGCCTTCACTTTCTTGGGATCTATCTCTATCCCTTTCTGGCTCACGATAAAACCCAACAACTTTCCTGACTTTACCGCGAAGGTGCACTTGGCGGGGTTTAGTTTCAGTTGGTATTTCCGCAGCCTTCTAAACAGCTTACACAGATTGACGAGGTGTTCGTCCTCGTTCCGAGATTTGGCAATCATGTCATCTACATAGACTTCTATCTCTTTATGCATCATGTCGTGGAATAAAGCTACGATGGCATGTTGATAGGTTGCCCCAGCATTTTTTAGCCCGAAGGCCATCACTTTGTAGCAGAATGTTCCCCATAGGGTGACGAAAGTGGTCTTCTCCACATCTTCGGGTGCCATTTTTATCTGGTTATACCTTGAGAAACCATCCATAAATGAGAAAAGGGCGAACTTAGTTGTATTATCTACTAGTATATCAATGTGTGGTAAGGGAAAATTGTCTTTAGGACTGGCTCGGTTTAAATCCTGATAGTCTACGCACATTCGCATTTTGCCATCTTTTTTTGGGACAGGGACAATGTTGGATACCCACTCCGGGTATCGAGCCACAGCCAAGAAACCTGCATCGAACTGCTTTCTCACTTCTTCTTTAATTTTCAAAGACATTTCGAGTCTCAACCTTCGTAATTTTTGCTTAACCGGGGAAGACCCAGGATTCAATGGCAACCTATGCTGCACAATGTCGAGGTCCAGACCTGGCATGTCTTGGTACGACCACGCGAAGATGTCTTGATATTCTTCAAGAAGGGTTACCAAACCTTGGCGGATAGGTGCGATCATACTGGTTCCTACTTTCACTTCTTTCTTTCCCTCTCCGGTCTCTAAGTCTATCAGTTCGGTTTCCTCTTGGTGAGGTTTCATTTCGCGTTCCTCCTGAGCGATCAATCTCTCCAACTCTGGTGAAAGGACGCCTTCTTCCTCTTCTTCGTTTATTGTTTGACTTACTTCTCGGTCAAAATCGATTATCAAACCCTAGTTGTTAGGATCCTCAAAGGATCGATCCTCACATCTATACCATTCAAGGCAAAAAAAACAAAAACATGCAAAATGATATGAGAAAAGGTGGAATCGCAAGAACAGATGAAACAATATCTCTTTGTTATTTAATAAGGTAGGTTTCACAAAACAAAAGAGAAAGGAATCTATAGCCTCCAATTACATTGAATCAGCGGTATAGACTTCCGACTGGCTCGTCACGTGCCAGTTCCCTAGTTGAAAATTGGGATGGCACAGTCGCACGAAACTCGGTGGATCTTGTGGAGCCTCTTCTCCTATTGCCTCCACCTCTTCCTCGAACATTATCCCGGCACTTGTGAAACACTGGCTAACATGACCGGGCCATGCCCTATCTGCCCGGAGTCTTGATGGTGCATTCCTTCTTCCAGGTTTCCTGGGTTCATATCCCAACCCATATTTGTGCGGGTTACCCCTAATGTCAACCACATCGGCATTCCCGTGGCTATCCTTTCCCAGACCCATTCCAGGCTCATAACCGTGCCTGAGCATTACCCGTGCCACCATCAGGGCCGCATTAGAGAAACAAGGTAGCAATGGACTTGTTTCCACAGAGGCACAACTTACCACCTCGAAGGATTGGAAAGTTGTTTCCAATGATTCCTCCGCTGCCTCTACATATGGTTCCGAGGAGGGGCAGCTTACCAACATATCCTCTTCGTCTGACACTATCACCAAGAGTCCACCAACCGCAAATTTCAATTTCTGGTGAAGCATCGAAGGGACCACTCCTAGCGCGTGAATCCATGGCCTCCCCAAAAGGCAGCTGTAGGCGGGATTTATGTCCATCACTTGGAAAACCACATTGCAAGTGTGGGAGCCTATCTGAATGGGGATGTCAATTTCCCCCATCACCTCCCACCGACTACCGTCGAAAGCTCGTACTACCATCGAACTCGGTTTTAGACGTGACGCATTAAAAGGAAGTTTCTCCAAGGTGGTCTTCGGCATCACATTTAAACTTGAACCATTATCGATGAGTACCTTAGCGACAACATGGTTTATGCATCTGACAGACACATGTAGAGCTTTGTTGTGCCCTTTCCCCTCAACTGGAATCTCTTCTTCCGTGAACGCAAGATAGTTATTGGTAGTTATGTGATTAACAATGCCTTCAAAACCCTCGATTGAGATGTCGTGTGCTACGTGGGCTTCGTTGAGGACCTTTATTAGGTGTTGCACCTTATACTTGAATGGTAGGCAAAAATCAATGTTGTGTCCGGGGGCTCCACTATGGTATGCGCACGTGGCATTTGAGTTGTACCACTTGGGGTATGGTGACTGGAAGACCTTTCCGGGTATGGCCACCACCAAATGGTTTTCCAATAATGAGGGCCATAACACGGAATATGCCATGGGAATAGGAGAGAACTGGTCTCTCGGGGAGCATTGTGAATTGTCATAGCTCGTGCCAGGAGTCGTATTATTGGCTGGCCGGGTGTGGCTGGAGCTGCGTGTTATGCAGGCGCTTTTTCTATGGTGGCAGGCCCTTCTACTCGAGTTGGGAGGGAACTTCCGGCTCGGATCGAAAAGTTCGGGTGGTTGTGTTGGTATGAGTTTTGAGCATTTTAGGGTGTTTTCATCCACGTTGGGGCGGTGGTGACCGCGTGGATATCCCCTTCCTTTTTTCGTGTGCCCACCACTGGGGCTCTTCTATTGCTTTTCGGGCCAGCGTTGGAGGCATATTCAAACTTGCCTTTCCTCAGTCCGGACCCGATTTTTCTCCGGCGAAGACGAGGTCTGCAAAGTTGGCCGGCATATATCCTATCAGCTTCTCGTAGTAGAACGTAGGCAGCGTATCTACCATAATCATGATCATTTCCCTCTCAGTCATAGGTGGGATGACTTGGGCTGCTAGATCTCTCAACCTTTGAGCATATTCCTTGATGGACTCATGTTCCCGTTTGCTCATGCTCTGAAGTTGGTTCCGATCGGGAGCCATATCTGTGTTGTATTGGTATTGCCTAATGAAAGCAGTTGTCAAGTCTTCCATGACCAGACCTGAGAGGCTTCTAGATTTGTGTACCACGCCACTGCTACTCCGGCTAAGCTGTCTCGAAAGAAGTGCATTAACAGCTTTTCGTCCATGGAATATGCCCCCATCCTGGGAATGAGTTCCTTAACGGGTGCGGATTGAGATGGGGCATGGCAGATTATGTTTGGTTGGGGAAACTCATGCGGGGCCGGTTCCCTTGGAGGAAGTAGAGGGCCTAAATGGGCATCTCCTTCATCATCTTCCTGCAGAGGATAGTCTGAATGAGGAGGGAGTTGCCCCTCGAAGGTAGGGGCTTGGCTCAAATCGTCTGGAGCGGTGCGGGGAGTGAAGTCTAGAGGCAAACCATAAGGGTAGGCTTGAGGACTATACCTCCTGTCGCAACGTGCCCTTTTGCGGCCGGGCGACGCGTGACTCGCGGGATGCGTGTTCCACGAAAGGAACACGCGCGGAGTCGCCACCAACGTTTATTTGAGGAAAACATCGGAAAAACCGAAGGAAAACCGGTCAAAAAGAAAATTCTAAGTTCGGGAGTTGTATTTACGCTTGAGGAAGGTATTAGCACCTCTCACGTTTGTCTCGAAGGACAACAGCCTTTAATCGAACGTGCAAACATGACCTTGATTTTTTATGTTCCCTCTTATGTCTTTATACCCTTTATATTTTTTTCTTTTTTTGTGGTCGACAAGGGTGTTCCCCTTTGCTCCTACGTATTCCTCAATTATGATGGGGAAATCAGACCTACGTAGTTCTTGCTTATGCGTGAATCAAGTGATTCTTTTTTACTTGAAAGGTGATCATTTTAAGGCGTTGGACCTTGAAAATGATCCATTTTACTTAGTAAGAAACAGAAATGATAAACTTTCAAAATCCTATTTTTGTGGACGAGCTTGACTAGGCGAGTCGATTTTAGCCTTAGTTTCACTTTAGTTATTTAGTCAATTCAATTAAGAATGAGAAATCCCAAAGAGAAAACGTCCGATTGATTTTTCGCTTTATTTTACTAAAAGATATTTTTTTTATTATTATATTATTATTTACCTTTTTTTTTTATTTCCAACGTGGTTGCGGCACGACCGATCGGTCGGAATTCATTTCAACCAAAGTTAACGGATGATACAATTCAAACGATCGGTGGAAATTTATTTTATTTTTAGGTTAGGCGAGAAATGACTTAAATAAATGGCTTTAGCACGTCAAAAGGGGGTATAAAAAGTAAATGAAAACGAGAATAAAAATACATGAAACCAAATGTGGACCACCACGGGTACATAGAATGAATTGAAAAGCTTGGTTTGAGGTACTTACCCGTTGAAGACTGAAGAACGATGAAGAACGAATGAAGAATGTCGAAGAACGGTCGAAAACCTTCGCGAAATCACTCACGGAAACGTTACGAAAGCGCCTCGGCTTGGATTTTCTTCACGAAAACAATTTTCCTAAGCAAATTCGAAAGAGAGAGAAGTGCCTTAGGGGCTAAACCCTTTTCTACTTCACTTCTCCCCCTATTTATAGAAAATTGGGGGAGAAGCTTGCCACCCAGCTCGCCCAGGCGAGCTAGGTTGCTTCCTCCAGAAGCAACAGCCTTCTGGAGGGCCCAAGTGGGCCTGGTTGCTATTTGCACCCCCATTTTTACTAAATACACCCCCTTGCCCTTTTTTGGTGATTCTTTTTTCGTAAAGTTACGGAAACTTACGGATTTCGCAACGATACTTGTTTCCTTTCCGTAATGTTACGGAACCTTGCGGATTACATAATCATCCCCTTTTTCTGACTTACGGAATGTTACGGAACCTCACTAATTGTGCAACAATGCTTCCTTTTGATTTCCGGTGTGTCACGGAACCTTACGGATTGTGCATCAATACTTTCTTTCGGTTTCCGGCACATCACGGAACTTCACAAATTGCCTAATGATGGGTGCCAAGCACCTCAAAATGACCAAATACAAGTTGCATGCCACCAAGCCAAGGTCCCCGAACGAAATTAGGGTATGACAGTTGCCCTTCTTTACTTGTCTTTTATTGGAGATAAAAGGGAAGTAAAGATAAGACACTAATTTCATTCCTCTCGGTTGACGAGAGTCGCGGGTGACCATAAAATCTCCGCATGCAAATGACTTGTTGTCCCCGGGGGAACAAAGGGTGCAGAAGACGATGTCAGTCTCTGCATGCTATCAAGCGTTCTGTCTTACAGATAGCAAAAGAAAGTTTATACGGATAACCACTCGGGTATTTCCGCCCGTCAGCGTGACTCAAATGTCAGTATGACAGATCTTGTGAGCGCGGAAGATGACGTAAATCTCCGCGTGTCAACGGGCTTGCTGGCCGCGATTGACGAAGGGCGCAGAAGACGACGTTAGTCTCTGCGTGCTGTCAGGCTTTTCGTCTTACAGACAACAAAAAAGAATGTTTATACGGATAACCACTCGGGTATCTCCGCCCGTCAACGTGACTCAAATGTCAGTATGACAGATCTTGTGAGCGCGAAAGATGACGTAAATCTCCGCGTGTCAACGGGCTTGTCGGCCGCGATTGACGAAGGGCGCAGAAGACGACGTTAGTCTCTGCGTGCTATCAGGCTTTTCGTCTTACAGACAACAAAAAAGAATGTTTATACGGATAACCACTCGGGTATTTCCGCCCGTCAGCGTGACTCAAAAGTCAGTATGACAGATCTTGTGAGCGCGGAAGATGACGTAAATCTCCGCGTGTCAACGGGCTTGTCGGCCGCGATTGACGAAGGGCGCAGAAGACGACGTTAGTCTCTGCGTGCTATCAGGCTTTTCGTCTTACAGACAGCAAAAAAGAATGTTTATACGGATAACCACTCGGGTATTTCCGCCCGTCAGCGTGACTCAAAAGTCAGTATGACAGATCTTGTGAGCGCGGAAGATGACGTAAATCTCCGCGTGTCAACGGGCTTGTCGGCCGCGATTGACGAAGGGCGCAGAAGACAACGTTAGTCTCTGTGTGCTATCAGGCTTTTCATCTTACAGATAGCAAAAAAGAATGTTTATACGGATAACCACTCGGGTATCTCCGCCCGTCAGCGTGACTCAAATGTCAGTATGACAGAACTTGTGAAGGTGGCTGACAAAAGCAAGGCTCTTGCTCCTACGTATCCTCCAATGAGGAACTCAGACCTATGTAGTTCTTGATAACTTGTGAGACTTGAAAAAGTCTCCACCGGAAGATGCTGACATCTCCGGAAAGGGCGCAGATGACCACATTGGCCTCTGCTCGTCAATCACACTTGGGGTCACTGAATGACGAGGTGCGGATAACCGTAAGGTGTCTCCGCGGGCTACCAGCTCTTGGGTCATGGTAACAAAAAGCGGTGTGGTCGACAGAAGCAAGGCTTTTGCTCCTACGTATCCTCAAATGAGGAACTCAGACCTACGTAGTTCTGGATAACTTGTGAGACTTGAAAAAGTCTCGGTGTTTTCTCCATTAAAATGCAAACATGCTTTAGTAAAGAGACAAATATTCCAACTGATTCGAGCAGCATATGCTTTTTTGAGTGGAAAACAATGCGTCTATCGGGGAAGGAGAATCTGCTGATGAAACCCCCCATAACCATAAATGAGATTTTGGATGTTAGCATTTCGTTTCTAAATGACCATTTAGAGGAAACACTGGGTTCGACGAAAATAGAAGAAATCCACTCAAAGTGTATCAATCTCGCACAGGTAAGTGTTTTATCCTAATTCCGAACCATAGATATGTCATGACTTGATTTTACAAATCATTTCCTATCAAACCAAAGATTACATGCGTGATCATGGATCAATAGGACTTCCCTTGGAAACGGGTTCTTTTGGTGGGTTTTTTCGGCTTTTGACCTCTTCTTTTTTTTGGCCCTTTTTTGGCTTTTTTCCTTTTCTGTTTTGGTTTAGTGCGGGGCGAAAAAGTCGCTAGCACACAAGATTTTGGTTGGCAATTAAAGGGAGAAGACCACTTTAGGTCATGGTTTCCTTTCCTTCTTTTCGTTCATTTGGTGACAATTTTGTATTGTTCGGATATTGTCCGGTCCAAAGACCTTTCTGCACATTTCTTCTGTTTTCTTTCGATCCTTGATCAGGAGCTTTCTTTCCTTCTTCTTCTTCCTTTTTTACTTTCTCCCATTCTTTGATTGGGAATTTTCTTTCTTTTCTTTTTGCTTTCTCTTTGATTGGAAATTTTCCTTCTTTTCTTTTTTGCTTCCGAGGGTAAGGATTGACATTCTCACCCTGGGTCAAGGTTTATGGTGAGTTAGGATTTTGGCTCAAGGCTTGTAGAATGGCTAGACATGATACATGTCAGGGTTTGGGTTTGGTTCAAGGATAAAAAGGGATGCCCCACATTATTTCCATGACACAAATGCAAAAATGATGATTTGGAAATTTTATGCAAAACTGGTCATGCATGCACCTATGCGGACACTCAAGTGTCAAACTTTTATGGTCATGTGATGCTAGGGCTCAGGATTCATTTCCTCTATTTTAGTCAACCCAATGTTTCCAAAATATGTTCTTTTATCAATTTGTGCATTCATCCGAGTCCATTTTGTGTACTCGGGAAAATATCACAGCATTCACCCTTCAGGTGTACACACATTTTTTTTCAACAACTAGCTATGATCAGCGAATTTTTTTTCAAAGAAGAGTTGGAAGTCATCTCTTTTCGAAAGCATGTTGGTTTTTTTCAGCTAGACAACTTATTATTCTTTTCTTTTTCCTCTCTTTTTTTCTTACTTGCTCTCTTCTTTTTTTTTTCTTACTTGCTCTCTCTTTTTTTTATTTTTTTTATTTTTATTTTTATCATGATTTTTGTTTGTTTTATTTTTTGGACGATGTTCCTAAACGAAGAACTCTACATGGTTCCAGAATTTCAAATAAACATCATCGATAATAATGATATAAGCATTAACGCAACAATCCAAACAAAAATGTATGTGCTGTACAAAAGACAATCGAAACAACAAAAACAAACATTAGTCTCTCAAGTCAAAAAATAAAAAATAAAAAAAAATAACATAACATAAAAAAATGATAAAAGAAATATGAAGGAAAACATAAATCTGGGGATCTCCCGGTCATGTAGCTCCACTCCCTCCCAAGAAGTCAAGCAAATCGGCCATCTCCTCGTCCTCGTGGGCCTCCTCTCCATCGTCGGGAGCCTCTGGGGGTGCCTCTCCTGCTTGGGCCTCGGGCCAATCCTCGGGCCATGCGACCTCTGCCGTGAACTGGTCTGGAGTAGGGCATGAAAAAGAAGCGAAGCCCTGGCTCTGCATGCTGAGGCTCAACTGGTACAGACAATCATGGGTCTGTACATGTGCCCGGTGGTTGGCCGCCTGCTGGCAAACCAAATGCCGTAAATACTGCTCCATGTCAAATGACCCAGCTGGGCCAGCCTGATGAGGTGGTGGTGGTGCGCTTGCGGCCTATGGAGCATCACCCTGAGCCTGTCTCTGGGTGCAGTACTTCTCAATAAAAGCCCGGGTGATGGGTGGCCGAATCACCTTGGTAGGTGCCACGGGGACTCCGAACGACTGGCAGAGTCCTGTGATCAGTGCGGGAAATCCCAGGGCCCGGTTGGACTTATCTGGGTCCATAGGGTGCCTGGTCGGCGCCATACCTGCAAATAGATAAATGGCATCAGCGATCAACTGAGCCACGTGAATACTCATCCTTGTCAGGATGGCGTACACCAGCTGACACTTCGGCAGAGGGAGGTCGAAATTATGATCGCTGGGCAGGATGTTGCTGAGCAGCAACATCATCCATATCTGGGTCAGGGTGGTCATGTTGGTGCGCATAATTCGCACTCGCCTCCCTGCAACAGTCCGGGCAAAATCCTGCCCCGGTATACACAGCAACTGGGCGATGGCCTCCTCGTCAAAACCATCGGACCGGTTCCTCCTCTGGCCATACTCGCACTCCTGGCCCTCTTCCAGTACTAAAGGATATCCTAGGAACTGGCTAATAGCATCCGCATCGAACGGGATCCACTGACCCCTCACCCAGGATCTCATATCTCGCACGCCCTCCTCCGTAGGCCAAGCATTAGCATAAAATTCGAGGACTATGTCTGGGTCGAATTTGGCCATGGGGGTAACCAGTGATGCCCACCGCCGGCGAACTATCTCCCCCTGGAAATCGGCATACTCATCGTCCCTGAGCTGGACGCGTCGCTCCCGGAGAAATGACCAACCCCTGATGGCCTCGAAGCGCTGCTGGTGTTCAGCACTCCTAAAGCGGTGGCTGTCATACTCGGGAGCGGAACTGGTTCCTTCGGCCGCTTTATCCTTCCTGGACCTCTTTGAGGCAAGCTTCCTCGGGGCCATTTCCTGCGAAGGCAAACATTTGGAGAGTTAGTTTTACCAAGAAATGCTATTCTTAAAACAAAAATGGCATACGACCTCCCCCAATAACACAAACACCAATGTAAATTTAGAGCGAACTCATGCACATACTTCCTTTCGAACATTCACTCGCACCAGATATTCTTCTAACTAAGAAAAATGCACCCAGGCACAATCAAGGCACCTTCGTTACCTAGATCACTTATATGTACTTCCAAGGTGTATTTGCTACCTACATCACATGCACTTCCTTTGCTAAATTTACATACATGCATACTCAAAGCATTTTGGCTACCAAAAATTGCATACGTGCACATTCTGGTATTTCTAATACCTATACATATACAAACTTTGTGATGAATCTTGGCTACCTACACAATAAGGTGCTACATTTCATGCTTTATTCAAGTGTTTTTGCTACCTAAAGCCGCATGCAAATTCAAGTATATTTTCTTTTGCTGACTAAAATTGCATTCAAATTAAAAGGTATCTTTGTAAGGTATTTTCTTTACATAACATGCAACATATATATATTTTTTGTGAGACATTTTGACTACCAAAAATTACATGTAAATACATCCAAGTATTTTGCTACCATACCCAAAGTGTAAGTTGCCAAAGGTATTTTGCTACTTATTCCACACCTACACGTTTATGATGAACAAAACTCCTAAACATCTAGGCGTAGGGAAACTATTGTAGCGTGGCTCATAGCTGATTGCTGGCCACAAAAGGGTAGCTTCACCCAATATGCACCCATTCTTGTGTTCTCTTGCATAAAAACTTTGGTTCCTAGGCCTAGGATATATGTGGGGCAATTACTCTAGCCCTTACGAAACTGAATGCATGTCCCAAAAAATAGAAAACATGTGCAAACCAAAAATCGTCCCATGGGTTGTTTCCCTACGAAAATCACGCGCTAATGCCATTGAGGCATTTCACCGAACACTTGGTGGGCGCGTGTTTAGGCATCAATAGCAAGAGAACGGGGACAATGTGGCATGCCCCATTACTTCAAAATACATTATAGGCCTAGGGCGATCTCATACAAACCCCCAATTCAAACCAACCAAGCAAGAAAACAAACCAAAATTGCCCCACATATTTGAGCACATCCCCACAATTTAGAGCACCAAAAGGAGATCAAAATACCCCAATGAAAAGCTAGAAAGCTTAAAGATGGAATACTTACTTGTTGGTGATAAATAAAAGCGCAAAACGGAATCGAAAAATGCGAAAAGTAGAGATCCTAGGGCTGCAAACTCGTAAATTCCGTGGGTATGGCTTTTGAATGGGGGGAAAAGAAGTTTTTGAATGCAAAAACGTCCCCCTTTCGTCATTTTTTATATTTTGGTGCAGGGGTTGCTCGCCCAGGCGAGCTAACCTGCACTTTTTTTTTTTAGGGGAAACATAACCATGGCCCCCCTCTCTTTACAGGTTAACGTTCGCCTACTCGAACTTACTTAAGTTAGAATTAGGCATCGTTTTACTTATTTAAAACAAAAAATAGTAGTAATCATTGTGAATTCAAAGGATACTGGGCTGCCTTGTAGCGATGTTCTCTGCTTGTCCAGCGCCGGGAAGAGACGACGATCGGTCAGTCATGACCCTATCCTCCAATTGCGTCCGTTCCTAAGTACCCGTAAGTAGGAAACAAACAATGTGCGGCCAATCATGACCGGGTTATTGTCTTACCTTGATTGGTTTTTTTTTTTTTGCTGCTTTAACTTTGTCTCTACCCCAAAAGGTAGCTCGAGATGATCCTGCCCCTGTTTTACCACAACAATATGCATGCGTATGCGTATGCATGAATGTTTTCAAACGCAGCAAATTTTAGTGAAAGTTGGTTTAGGTTCAATTTTAATTAAGCGCTTGGGGCATCCCATGAATTGAGCGGAAGGGCTCAGGTGATCACAAATTAACGCAAAGTTTAAAACCAACGTGAGGACTAAAGCCTCGAACCCACGTTTACTTCTTTGAAAGATTGTAACGAGAGATACAGTAGACGGGGAATCCCTGGGGGATACCCAGAAAACACATAAAGATAAAGAACATGCAGCGACATCATTAATTGCCCCAGATTCTAAGCATAATATCGCTTGACGACATCAGAGTTCACGGGTGAAGGTAGCTCTTCGCCATCCATGTTGGTAAGCACCAGGGCTCCTCCGGAAAAAGCCCTCTTCACAACAAAAGGCCCTTCGTAGTTTGGGGCCCATTTTCCTCGATTGTCCTTGACAGCATGGGACATTTTCTTTAACACAAGGTCTCCCTCATGGAACTTGCGCAAGCGTACCTTCTTGTCGAATGCATTCTTCATTCTTTGCTGGTACAAGCGCCCATGACTCATGGTCGTTAAGCGCTTTCCTTCAATGAGGTTGAGCTGGTCATAGCGGGTTTGAGCCCACTCTGATTCCTTTAATCCGGATTCCGCCAAGATCCTTAATGACGGGACTTCTACCTCAAACGGTAGCACAACCTCCATTCCATATACCAATGAGAACGGCGTTGCCCCAGTTGACGTTCGTACTGAAGTTTGGTAACCGTGTAACGCGAATGGGAGCATCTCGTGCCAATCTTTGTACGACACGGTCATCTTTTGGATAATCTTTTTGATATTTTTATTGGCCGCTTCCACGGCTCCATTCATCTTTGGTCGGTAGGGCGTGGAATTGTGATGCTGGATTTTAAACTCCTCGCACATTTCCCCCATCATCTTGTTATTCAGGTTGGTGCCATTGTCCGTGATAATCTTCCTTGGCAAACCATACCGGCAGATGATCTCCCTCTTAATGAACCTGACCACTACACCCCTCGTGACATTGGTGTAGGAAGCCGCCTCGACCCACTTGGTGAAATAATCTATCGCTACGAGGATGAAGCGATGACCATTTGAGGCCTTGGGCTCAATGGCCCCGATGACATCTATTCCCCACATGGAGAAAGGCCAAGTGGCGGACATGACATTCAGAGGATGCGGCGGGGCATTGACATTGTCCGCGAATGCTTGAAATTTGTGGCATTTCCTTACGTGGACGCAACAATCACTTTCCATGGTAAGCCAGTAATAACCTGCCCTTAGGATCTTTCTGGCCATAGCATGCCCGTTGGCGTGCGTTCCAAACGAGCCCTCATGGACTTCCTCGATCATGTGGTTCGCCTCTTTGGCATCCATGCACCGCAGGAGTGTCATGTCATGGTTTCTATTATATAGTATGCTTCCGCTCATGAAGAAACCGGCCGCCAATCTTCTCAATGTCCTTTTATCATTGTCGGCAATCTCTGGTGGGTATTCTTTGCTTACGACATATTGCTTGATGTCGAAATACCAAGGCTTACCGTCCCGTTCCTCTTCTACTTGGCAACAATGCACGGGTTTGCAACGACACCAAAATTCAATGTATGGTAGGTCCCCGTGTGGCGTTAGTTGGAACATAGACGCCAAAGTAGCAAGCGCATCCGCCATTTGATTTTCCTCGCGGGGAACATGATGGAAGGAGATCTCATCAAAGGTTTTAGCCAATTCCTTGATATAGGCTTTGTAGGGTATCAGCTTGGGATCTCTAGTTTCTCATTCCCCTCTCAGCTGATGGATTACCAACGCTGAGTCGCCGTACACCTTGAGTAGTTTGACATTGGAGTCAATCGCTGCCTGGACGGCCAAGGCACATGCTTCATATTCGGCCATGTTGTTGGTGCAGTCGAATCCTAACCTGGCTGTGAAAGGCACGCATTGATTGTCCGGAGAGACCAATACTGCTCCAACGCCATGGCCTAGAACATTCGACGCTCCGTCAAACCATACGGTCCATTTGTCCCGATCTTCGTCCAATTTTTCCTCAAACAAGGCCATGATGTCCTCATCCGGGAATTCGGGATGCATGGGCTGATAGTCGTTAAGAGGCTGCTGAGCCAAATAATCTGCCAAGGCGCTTCCTTTTATCGCCTTTTGGGTGACGTAAACTATATCAAACTCGGATAGCAGGACTTGCCACCGGGCGATTTGTCCTGTGAGAGCTGGCTTCTCAAAGATGTACTTGACCGGGTCCATCTTGGATATCAACCAGGTAGTATGGCTCAGCATGTACTGCCTTAGGCGATGGGATGCCCATACTAGAGCACAACACGTTCTTTCGAGCAATGAGTAATTCATTTCACAGGCTGTGAACTTCTTACTCAGGTAATAGACAACACGTTCTTTCTTTCCGGATTCGTCATGTTGCCCCAACATACACCCCATTGACTCGTCCAAGATTGTCATGTACAAGATGAGAGGCCTTCCAGGTACTGGTGGCATAAGCACAGGGGGATTCATGAGGCACTTCTTGATCCTTCCGAAAGCCTCTTGGCAACCCTCATTCCAGCGGTCAGTTTGGTTTTTGCGTAAGAGTTTGAACAATGGCTCACAAATGGCGGTGAGCTGCGATATGAATCTGGCAATATAATTCAAGCATCCCAAGAAACCTCGGACTTGCCTCTCTGTACGGGGTTCCGGCATCTCAAGGATAGCCTTCACCTTTTCGGGGTCTACCTCTATCCCTTTCTGGCTTACAATGAAACCAAGCAATTTCCCTGATTTGACCCCAAAGGTACACTTGGCGGGGTTCAACCTTAATTGATATTTCTTAAGCCTTTCAAACAACCTCCGCAGGTTGACAAGGTGTTCTTCCTCGGATTTAGATTTGGCAATTATGTCGTCCACGTAGACCTCGATCTGTTGGTGCATCATATCATGGAACAAAGCTACCATGGCCCTTTGATAAGTTGCCCCGGCATTCTTGAGTCCAAAGGACATCACCTTGTAACAGAATGTTCCCCACAAGGTGATGAAGGTAGTCTTTTCCATATCCTTTGGCGCCATCTTTATCTGATTGTAACCGGAGAAACCATCCATGAAGGAAAATAGAGCGAAATTGGCCGTATTATCTACGAGGATGTCGATGTGTGGTAAAGGAAAATTGTCCTTGGGACTGGCCCGATTCAGGTCCCGATAATCCACACACATTCGTACTTTCCCATCCTTCTTAGGGACCGGTACAATGTTGGCGACCCATTCTGGGTACCGAGCGACGGCCAGAAAACCAGCGTCAAATTGCTTCTTCACTTCTTCTTTTATCTTCAAAGATGTTTCGGGCTTCATCCTTCTCAGTTTCTGCTTTACCGGGGAACACTCAGGATTTAGAGGTAATCGGTGCTGTACAATGTCAGAACTCAAACCGGGCATATCTTGGTACGACCAAGCAAAGATGTCTTGGTAGTCTCTCAGCAGGGTTATTAATTCTCCACGGATAGGTGCGGTAATACCTGTGCCTATCTTTACTTCCCTTTTTCCACTGCCAATTCCCAAGTCTACTAGTTCTGTTTCTTCTTGATGAGGCCCAATTTCTTGGTCCTCATGGGCGACTATCCTTTCTAATTCTGGGGGAAGTCTCACATCCTCGTTCCCTTCATCTTCCGTTTGATTCGTTTCTTGCTCAAAGTTGATAGGCGGGTCCCAGGTATTAGTACCTTCGGGGGACTCGTCATCGGATCTGGCGTTTCAGAAATAAAGAAGTAAACATGCAAATGAATGAGAATGGGTAGAGACGTAGTAACAGATGAAGAAAGATCCTTGTATTATAAATTCAAAAACAAAAGACACAAAGCCTTAACAAAAGAAAAACTCTAAAGCCTAGGCCCAACTATAGAGCTTTTAAAACCGTAAAGGTTTACATTATGCTCGTCGCGTAAATGCCGGGGTGTTCTTCCACTCGCCAATTTCCCATGGGTGACAGTTGGAAGTCCCCAAAGGTAAAGCATCTCAACGGCTGATCATAATACTGGGCGAGGGAGGCAATGGCCTTTGTGGAGACTTCCACCATGGCTAGGTCCCAGATTTTACCGTAAGCTTTGCGAAAAGCTTGCCGCTGGAGCTGACCCATCAACTGCCCTAACTCCTTAAGGCTGGTGACATCTAGGTCCTTAATCTTGACTTGATAGAATCTTTTTCCGATTTGATTTGTCCCCATCATTTACCTAAAAAGGGGTGAATCAAGGCTCTGATATGAATGATGCAATGCACATGCATGAAATGAAAAGAAGAAAAACAAGTGGTAATTTACATATACGAGACCGACAAAGATCCATCTTTTTAATACTACGCTCTAGGCATTGCGGCGCCCCAACGTATGCATTAAAAAGTGACACGTTACACTAAAGAGACAAGATATCACTAGATATACAGCAAAACCATAATTTATGTGCTATTCACAGAAGAATGCATGAGAACAAATGGTACAGAGCGTGCTTGCTCCATGCCCCTATTTGGGAACCTATAGGATAATATCTAGGGGTATCTAATAACTACTCCCAACGATCCATATTTCACATGGCTGTTTTCTAAAGGTATCATCACTCAAGATAATAATATTGCGGCGGTATGGAATACCAGCGACAACACATTATAAAGAGAGAAAGCTCTAGACGAGGTTTCACTATTATCAAGCAAGTCGAAGACCTAGCATGACCATAGATCCACCTCCACTCCTTAGATTTCCATGAACTTGGGTATAGGGCCCATTTTTTACTCAAACCCGTGGGTGCTTAGAATGTGGTGTAAAAATATGGAAAAGACAACATTTATTATTTTTACACTGTTCAAGAAAAACCGCACACACAAAGTCTCATAATTCCACACTTTCCTAAAAATAGGCCTAACTCACAAAAACAATCCCTAGTGGAGTCGCCAACTGTCGCAACCTACCCTTTTGCGGGTGAGCGAGGCGAGGCTCACGGGTGCGTCTTCCATAGGAGGAAAAATGCATGGAGTCGCCACCAACGTTTATTGAAAGGAAAACGTTAGAAAAACCAAAGGAAACTAGTCATGAAGAATATTCCAGATTCAGGAGTTATCTTTACGTTTGAGGAAGGTATTAGCACCTCTCACGTTTGTCCCAAAGGACAACAACCTTAGATTAGAGTTGTGTGAAATTATGTATCTAAACTTTTATTTCTTTTTATTTTTAAGGTCGACAAAAGCGGGGCTCTTGCTCCTACGTAGCCTCCATCGAAGAGGAAATCAGACCTAGTAGTTCTTTCAAAAGGCAGTAAAGTGATGTGTTGATTTTATGCTTTTGAACGATCCATGTTAACCGATAAAAGCGAAGAGGACCATTTAAGGCGTTGGACCTTAAAACGGTTTTCAATGATTTTTTGCGGACAAAGCTTGATTTGTGAGTTGATTTTAGCCTTAATTTCACTTTGGTTATTAGTCAATTCATTCAAGGAAACTTCCAAAGAAAAACGTCCGATTGATTTTTTTGATTATTTTATTCAAAGATATTTTGATTATTTTATTATTATTTTTCTTTATATTTTTATTATTTTATTATTATTTTGCTTTTTTTGGTTTAACCGAGGTTATAGCGTAAACGATCGGTTAGACTTTGTTTTAATAGTGATTAAACGAGCTTACAACACAAATGATCGGTTGAAATTCATTTTATCATTTCTTAGGCGAGGTAATGGCTTAAACGATCGGTTAAAACTCGTTGAAAACAGAAGAAAATAAAACCGAAAGTGAACGAAATAAAGATGAAAGCCAAAAAACAAGAAATGAATTAAAAGTCTCAGATTTGGAAACTTACCCGTTGAAGAACGAAGAACGGATGAAGAACAGTTGAAGAACGGAGGAAAACCTTCACGGATTAGCTTACAGAAACATCTCGGAAGCATTACGGAAGCACCTCGGCTTGGATTCTCTTCACGGAAACAATTTTTTTCTCCCAAAACAGCTGAAATGCATAGCTAGGGGGATCATGGACCCTTAGAGCAGCCCCCTTTTGCCTTTTTATAAGAAAAAGGGGGAGGAGGTTGCCGCCCAGCTCGCCCAGGCGAGCTGGGTTGCTTCCTCCAGAAGTTTTCCAGCTTCGAAAAATAGTCTGGAAGGCCCAATTCAAAATTACAAAATTGTTATTTGCACCCCCCATTTTGATAAGTTCACCCCATTTCTTTCGTAATTTATGAAAAAGTTACGGAAGCCTATAGTACTTGATTTTCTTCTTTTTTCTCCTCCTTCTCACCAATATTAAGTGAAATATGCTTATTTAGGGTTATGGGAATTTTACGGAAGCATTACAAGTGTCCCGGAAGCCCCGGAATCCCATTTTTTAACAAAACGGTGGAGGTGGTTGCCACCTAGCTCGCCCAGGCGAGCTAGGTTGCTTCCACCTTAAGCAAGAAATTACTCAGAAACCTCTAGAAGGGCCCAGATTTGAAAATTACTATTTGCACCCCTATTTTACTAAATAGACCCCCTTTGCCCCTTTTTTGCTAATTCTTTTTCCGTAACGTTACGGAACCTCACCAATTACGTAACGATACTTGTTTTCTTTCCTTAATGTCACGAAACTTTACGGATTATGCAACCATCCCCTCTTCGGCATCTGGAATGTTACGAAACTTTATGGATTGCGCAATAAATGTTTCCTTTCGACTCCCGACATGTCGCAGAACTTCACGGATTGCTTAACGATGGGTGTCAAGTTCCTCGAAGTGGTCAAGAAAAGGTTGCATGCTATTAAACAATGGCCCTCATGTATCTCTAAGATAGGAGTGGAAGAGTCTGATGCATGCTAAGGTGAAGATGGATCCACTCCTGGAAATGGTGCCTCAGCTGATGCTGGCACTGGTCTAGGATGAGCAGCCTCATTAGATCTCGTCTCTAATCTTCTTTTTGCGAAATCAACAGCTCGAGGGATGGTGGCTTCAAATGAGTGATCGTTTCTGGTTCTGGCTCATGTTGTTGAGGTGACTGGGCTGTAAAACTTTCATTATCTCCCACAAAAGAAGGTCAGGCTCCAGGCCAGGCCACATTGTCAATGAACTGATCTACACTCATAACTGGCCTTTGCTGAACTAGTTCCTGCAAGCTTTGTATAATGAGAATCTGTCCTTCAAACAAGCTTTGAAATTTGGCATCTAAAGTTTGAGAGCTCTAGGCAGATAAGTCTGCTAAAGCTGGAAGTAGGGCTGAAGTAGAAGATGTAGGGATGCCAACTATTGGTGCAAAGGAAGAGGGAACATCAGCTGCTCTGAGCTTGGTCTTCCTTGCCTCTGGAAAATTAACTATTTGGTCATTCACATTCCAACAGTTCCTTATGATATAAGCTAAGTCAATGGCCGGCCTTAGGTTTTCATAGGAGGTAAGGGCATCAGATCCCACTCCCCTCGATCTACAAAAGGCTATGATTAAAGCTGGGAAGCCTAAGCGAGAAGAGTTAGACTGAGCCATCATGGTCATTTGTCCAGAGATCAAACCGCCAATGTTCATGTTCATCCTTGTGATTAAGCCATAGACCAACCTAGCTCTGTCTGTGTTCAAATCTGAAGTGCGGGAGGTAGGAGCTTGGTTTGAGTACAAGAAGATGCTCCATGTCTGAGCCAGGGTGGTAAGATATTTTCTGAGGAGCTTCCATGGTTGGCCCTCCGTGTTTAGAATAAAGCCCTTGCCCGAAATGCACAGACTAGCCTCCATCTCTTTGGGATCAGACCTTAGTCTGCAAAATCTAGAATAAGTGGGTAAAAATTCCCCCTCCTCTAATAACACTGGAGTCTGGAGGAACTCATTTAAGCTGTCTGCATCTATCTTGATTAATTGGCCTCTTATTCTAGCATATTTAGGAGCTTGATCTGCTGGACTATAGAAATTGGCATAGAATTCCTTAACCACTGCCACATCTATGCTTCCTTCCTAAAGGTTGGCGAGACGTTTGTGAAGGTTTTGCCTCTCCAATTCTATTTTAAACTCGTCAAATTCAGAATGATAAAGTTCCACATTCCTTTCCGGAAGGATCCTTCGGTCTAAAATATTATCGATATATCGGTTCCAGGCTTCCTCTTATTGAAATCTCCTGTTATCATTCTAATCCTGTGGTCTAGAATCACTACTCTTATGTTTCTTAGAGGCCATCTGCATATATAGGAACCAAACAATTAATCAGGACACAATTATTCAAATTTTAAAAACTGAAAAACAAAACTGAAAAAGACATTGGCCGCTTAGCGAGACATGGTCCGCTTAGCTGGCCTTTGTTAAAAAAGAACTATCGCTTAGCGACATGTGGAGCTGCTTAGCGGAAGTTGCAGAATTTTTAGATTCTTAAAGGCTGCGCTTAGTGGCATAAACTCTTCAAAAATTTCTCTAAGTGTTGGCAGCTTAGCGAGCGAAACTCGCTTAGCTCAGCAGATGCCGCAACCAATTGCGCTTGGCTTAGGAAAGCTCGGTTTAGCGCGCGGCTATCAACAAAAAAAATTGATTAAGGTACCTGGGCTTAGCGATTCAGCCTCGCTTAGCCACAGGTAGTTCAGCAAGAGGATGAGTGTTCATCCTCAAAAGATGAACTCACTTAGGGTGGTAAGCGTGCTTAGTGTGTTCTTCAGAGAAACGCTTACATACAATGAGTATTGATGAACTCGCTTAGTGTTGTATGCTCGCTTAGCGAGTTCATCGCATTTTCCAAAAAACGCAGTTCGTTTTCTCACACTTTTCAAGCCTCTAAAAGACATATCAGACATGCAATGTGTGCCTCATACTCAATTCAGTATACAAGCGCATATAGCCCTAATCTTAAACTAAATCTAACAAAACATAAAAACCCTAAAAATCTAAAGCTATAGTTGAAGTCTTCTACCCTAAAGTTAAGACAAGAAAAAGAGAAAAAGAATCAAGGAACTTACTTGGATGGTGTATCATTGATGCTTCAAAGTCGAAAATGCACAAAGAAAGCAGAGATGCAAAATGTGCAATTTTTTTGGAGAGAGAGAATGTAGAGATGAGGTTTCCGTGATCTGGAAAATATGAGTGTAACTGCTATTACACTCACTTAAGCAGTTTTTCGATACTTTTGCTTAGCGGACAGTTGCGCTAAGCAAGCAAGAGAGACATTTGGCTTCTCAATAAGGCTCGCTTAGCGGACCCCTGCGCTTAGCCGATGTTTCAATTTCAAAATCTTTTTTTTTTCACACAGAGACTTGGCTTAGCGCGAGGGTGAGTCCACTTAGCGAGGTCTGCAGATTTAAAAAGCTGCAACTCTCGCTAAGCCTAGCTTTGGGCAGTTTAGCTAAAATGATGCATCTTAAGTACAGAGGAGCATGTGCTTAGCTGCGATGGACTCGCGTAGCGCTCACATTGCCGCAATGAATCTCGCTTAGCTGCCATGACTGATGCTTAGCCTCATGGACCTCAATTATGGCCGTAAGGAATTGCGCTTAGCGACAATAGGTCACGCTTAGCCATGAAAAAGCTATCGCTTAGCAATCAGGCTGAAGCTTAGCCGAATTCAAATCGAATTTAAGTTAGCTTAGCTCAACCTTGGTCAGCTTAGCGGACCAAATCAGCCTCAGATGCAAGGGTTGGGCGCTGAGCACTTGAGACTCGCAGCTTAGCGCATGAACAGAGATGCGCTTAGCGCGAGGCTTGCGCTTAGCGAAATGACTATTTTTTTTTCAGAAAATATTTTTCTAAAGTTATTTTTCAGTCCTTTTTCCAAGAAGTTGAAACCCTTATGTTAAACATCCAAAGATTGGCTGATATACTCCTATGTACGAATTATATAGTAAGTTCCAAATGATTTAAATGCATAAAAAAGAACAAAGATAACAGAATTTAAAACTGGGTTGCCTCCCAGGAAGCGCTTCTCTAACGTCATTAACTTGACGCTTTTACCTCACTGGGTGATCTTATGTTTTGGTTCCTACTTTCAGAACCTCTTGACCTCCTTCTATTACCTGTAAGCAAACATTGTGTTCTAGAGCAGGCTTGTCTTCAACAAACAAATCAAAATCAATTTTCTGATCTTCGAAACCTAGCTCCATCTTCCTCTTCCCCATATCAACTATGCAGCTTGTGGTCAACATGAATGGCGTTCCCAATATTACAGGGATGTCAGTATCTTCAGAGATATCCATTACCACAAAGTCTGTCAGGAAGATAAAATGTTTTACTCTGACCAAAACATCTTCAATTACTCCATATGGCCTGGTAATGGAGCAGTCAGCTAATTGTAAAGTCATTCGAGTGGGCATCATTTCCAACTCTCCCAATCTTCTGCACATGGAGAGTGGCATCAAATTGATACTGGCTCCCAAGTCAATAAGAGCTTTTCCCACATTGACTTCTCCAATTGAACAAGGAATAGTTACACTCCCAAGATCTTTATGCTTGGGTGGAAGGATCTTCTGGATCATAGCACTGCAATTTCCTTCCATTATGATGTTTTCCTGATGAATATATTTGTGCTTCCTTGTTAACATATCTTTCAAAAATTTAGAGTAGAGTGGAATCTGCTGCAAAGCTTCTCCGAAGGGCATGGTTATTTCCAGTTTCGTAGAGGTGAAGGAGACATCCTCACCACTTGTATTTTTGCAATTTTCATCTTGTTCTTCTCTTTATTGTTAAGAAGGCTTCCTAGTATGGAAAGCTAAAACCTCTATTGGATCTTCCCTGTAGGTACCTGATGTAAATATATTTCTATCTATTTAATGATGTTTTGTGTGTTCTCTAGGCCATATGATTTTCATTCCAGTATGCCTTTACCTTGATCACGTAGATGCATGCTTTGTTAGGGTCATTCAACAGTGGAAACTGGTCTGACTCTAAAGTCCTTGATAGTGCAGGGCTGAGTTGTCGTGCTTTCATGAGGAATCGGGGTGCGATAAGTTAGTTGAGTATGTGTGTATTAATGCGGTCCTAGTTGAGTTTAGTCTTACAAGAGGAATCTGCGGATGATGCTTGATCAGGATTAGGCTAAACTATCATGAGGAATCGGGGTTTAGTATCTCAGGAGACACCATAAGAACACATGAGCATTGTTAGATAGAGAATATCTTTTTAGGATCAGGCACCTATTAGGAAGACCAACGTGTTCTCTACTTGTTTTTACACATCATTTCTCTCGCGTGATTTTCTTTCTTTTTGCATAGATAGTTTATACACTTGTTCATATTCACACTTACTTTTACACACTAGACGCCTATTTGCTGAAATAGCTTACCAAATAACACAAGTTCCCTGAGTGTTTGATACTCAATTCTTACCGTTTTATACTACTTGTACGATCCGGTGCACTTGTCGGAAGCTTGACAGTAAGCAACAATTGCTCTTCATTTTCTGTCTGATTTGTAATTTTGGGCTCCTTGTTATGGCTTGCTAAAACCCTAGTTGGGGATTTCTAATAAACAATTGATGTAAACACTTTTCGTATCTAATTAAGTGTGTTTTATGTGTTCATTGCTTCTATCGATGCTTTATTGTTGCATACTTTTGGTCTGATCACCCATTGGTGTGTACTGTTAGGAACTTTAGCACTGGGAAGTGTACTATTTCCTTTGAACTTGATAGAGCAAGGCTAGATAACTGCATTGCTAGGGATAGATTACAGGTTTTTCAGTTTTTAATTATGCTGTGATGATAATGTTGTTTAAATTAAGCCTAGTACAACAAGAGGGATCTGAGGATGAAGCTTGGTTTAAATTAGTCTAAACTTACGAGGGATCGAGGTTTGGTACTTTAGTCTTCAGCATAGAACATAAGAACATTCTAAATTAGAGAAATATCTTTATATGCATCAACTCGCTTATTAGAAAGACCCAACACTTTTAAACCACTGCTGTCACTTTTAATTGCTTGCGTTTACTGTTTTTCTAATTAGGATATATCATATTTTTATTGCAATTCACATTTATTATTTTCTGCCAACAAAATGTCTGATTATTGAACAAAGCTTTTCCAAATAAACAAGTTCCCTGTGTTCGATACTCAGATCATTTCATTTGGAAAGTTTAGTTCAGTTTTAAGGCATTGATTCATTTTTTTATTCATTGATTATTTTTGTGAATATTTAGTTGCTACAAAATTTATTGTTCTTTTGAATTGGTTAACTGTTGTTTTGCTTGTTTTGCATGCAAAGAAGGTCTTCTGCAGGTGTTTTGATTCCCAGAGACTTGGAAATTAATGCTACTTGCAAGAAAAGAAAAGCAGAAAGAAACAGAAATTTTTTGAAGGACATCGAGGCAGCAGCAACTCTAGAACCTCTATCTTCTTAGGCATCTTCTAGTTTTCCAATTCAAGGGCAATCTCATACAATTTTAGCTGAAGCAAATATCATGGCTGAGGAGCCAAGAAGAGTTACTCTGGAAGACTACTCAAGGTCAAGTGTGCTGCAATTTATTACTAGTATTGCTCGGCTGGAAGTTCAAGCACAAAATATCACCTATCCACACTCATTAATCCAGTTGATACAGAACAATTTGTTTCATGGTCTGCCCAACGAGGACCCGTACGCACATTTAGCCACTTATATTGAAATTTGCAACACTGTTAGATTGGCTGGTGTGCCTGAGGATGCTGTTAGATTGAGCTTGTTTTTGTTTTCTTTGTTTGGAGACGCTAAAAGGTGGTTTCATTCGTTTAAAGGAAATAGCCTCAAGACTTGGGATGAAGTAGTTGAGAAATTCTTGAAGAAGTACTTCCCAGAGTCTAAGACAGCTGAAGGGAAAGCTGCCATTTCATCCTTCCATGAATTTCCAGATGAATCTTTAAGTGAGGCATTGGAAAGATTTAGAGGCTTATTGAGAAAGACACCTACTCATGGATTTTCAGAACTGATACAACTCAACATTTTTATTGATGGGTTGAGACCGCAGTCCAAGCAGCTTCTTGATGCTTCTGCAGGGAGAAAGATCAAATTGAAGACCCCAGAAGAAGCTATGGAATTAATAAAGAACATGGCTGCTAGTGACCATGCAATTCTACGTGATAGAGCCCACATTCCTACCAAGAGAAGCCTGCTAAAGCTTTCATCACAAGATGCATTGTTGGCACAAAACAAGTTGCTGTCCAAGAAATTGGAAGCATTGATAGAAACACTAAGTAACCAACCAACTCAATTAAATTCTGCACAACCTTCACCCTCTGCTATTTTGCAAGTTGCAGGTTGTGTCATATGTGGTGGAGCACATGAGTCCGACTACTGTATTCCCCAAGAAAAAACACCACATGAAGTCAATTGCATGGGGAACCAGCCAAGACAAAATTTCAAAGTAGGTGGATATTCCAGATTTCAGCATGGCCAACCATATAATTCACTGCAGGGACAAAGGAGGAATCACCCTAGAAACCAGTTCAACAAAGACCAGGGTGGTCCATCTAACAGGCCACAATAACAAAGGCCTAGTCTCTATGATCGAACAACGAAGCTGGAAGAGAATCTTGCTTAGTTCATGCAAGTATCTATGTCAAACCATAAGAGCACAGAGTCCACCATAAAGAATTTGGAAGTCCAGGTGGGATAGTTGGCAAAACAATTGGCAGAACGTCTGTCGTGCAGCTTTGGGGCTAATACTGAAAAAAATCCAAAGGAGGAATGTAAAGCTATCATGACTAGAAGCAGGTTGGTGACCATGAATGAGAGTAAGAATGGAATAGGTATAGAGAAACAACAGCTAGTGTCTGACCTAACACTTGACCCTGTGGTAGAGTCTTTGAGTGAATCTAAAGAATAGTTGGAGGTAGAAGATGAGAAGAAGAAGGAGACAACAATAAAAGTGAGTGAACAAGAAATAAATGAGGAGAAAAATATAGAAAAATAAAAAGAAAAAGAAAAAGAGAGAAAAAAGGAGAAGAGAAAAAGCAATAGTGAGTGTGCGAGAGAGAAAAGGAGAGAAGAATCTCCAGCTGAAGGGAAAGAAGTACCATATCCTTTGGTACCTTCTAGAAAAGATAAAGAGAGACATCTAGCAAGATTTCTGGATATTTTCAAGAAGCTAGAGATAACAATGCCCTTTGGAGAAGCTTTACAACAGATGCCACTCTATGCTAAATTCCTGAAAGACATGCTAACTAAGAAGAACAAGTATATCCACAGTGACACCATAGTCATGGAGGGAAACTACAACACTGTTATTCAACGTATCCTTCCACTGAAGCATAAGGATCCGAGCAGTGTCACTATACTTTGTTCTATAGGTGAAGTTTTAGTAGGCAAGGCTCTTATTGATTTAGGAGCCAGTATTAATTTGATGTCGCTCTCCATGTGCAGGAGACTTGGAGAGCTGGAGATAATGCCTACTCGGATGACCTTACAGTTGGCTGATCACTCCGTCACTAGACCCTATGGAGTGATTGAATATGTTCTGGTTAAAGTCAAGCATCTTATCTTTCTTGCAGATTTTGTGGTTACGGATATAGAGGAGGATCCTAAAATTCCCATAATTTTTGGGACATCCTTTCATGTCCATCACTGTCGCAACATGCCCTTCGCGGGCGAGCGAGGGCGAGGCTCACGGGTGCGCTTTCCAAAGGAGGAAAGGTGCGCGGAGTCGCACCAACGTTTATTTGTGGAAAACGTTGGAAAAACCGAAGGAAACCGGTCAAAATGAAAATTCTAAGTTCGGGAGTTGTATTTACGCTTGAGGAAGGTATTAGTACCTCTCACGTTTGTCTCGAAGGACAACAGTCTATTTTTTAGAATTGTGGAATTGTGTTATCTTAACTTTTTATTTCTTTTTATTTTTTGAGGTCGACAAAAGCGGGGCTTTTGCTCCTACATACCCTCCATCAAAGAGGAAATCAGACCTACGTAGTTCTTCCTTATGCGTGACTCAAGTGATTCTTTTTACTTGAGGGGTGATCATTTTAAGGCGTTGGACCTTAAGAATGATCCATTTTACTTGGTAAGAAACTGACATGATAAACTTTCAAAAAACCTATTTTTGTGGACGAGCTTGACTAGGCGAGTTGATTTTAGCCTTAGTTTCACTTTAGTTATTAGTCAATTCAATTAAGAATGAGAAGTCCTAAAGAGAAAACGTCCGATTGATCCTACGCTTTTATTTTACTAAAAGGGCATTTTTTTATTATTATATTATTATTTTACCTCTTTTTTGATTTCCAATGTGGTTACGGCACGACCGAACGGTCGGAATTCATTTTAACCAAAATTAACGGATGATACGATTCAAATGTTCGGTGGAAATTTATTTTATTTTTAGATTAAGCGAGAAATGACTTAAATAAATGGCTTAAGCACGTCAAAAGGGGGTATAAAAAGTAGACGAAAAAAAGAATAAAAATACATGCAACAAAATGTGGATCACCACGGGTACATAGAATGAATTGAAAAGCTTGGTTTGAGGTACTTATCCGTTGAAGACTGAAGAAAATGAAGAACGAAAGATGAATCTTGAAGAACGGTCAAGAATCTTCGCGTAATTACTCACGGAAACGTTACGGAAGCGCCTCGGCTTGGATTTTCTTCACGGAAATAATTTTCCTCAGCAAATTCGAGAGAGAGAGAAGTGCCTAAGGGGCTGAACCCTTTTCTTCTTCACTTCTTCCCCTATTTATAGCAAAATAGGGGAGAAGCTTGCCGCCCAGCTCGCCCAGGCGAGCAAGGTTGCTTCCTCCAGAAGCAACAGCCTTCTGGAGGAATCTTCTGGAGGGCCCAAGTGGGCCTGGTTGCTATTTACACCTCCTTTTTTACTAAATGCACCCCCCTTTTCTATTTTTTTGTAATTCTTTTTCCGTAACGTTACGAAACTTTACGAATTTCGTAACGATACTTATTTTCCTTCCGCAAGGTTACGAATCCTTACGGATTATGTATTTACTCTTTTTTGGCTTTCAAAGAAGTTACGGAAATTCACGGATTGCGCAAAAACACCTCTTTTCGATTTCCGCCACATTACGGAATTTCACGGATTATGCAAGCCTGCTTCCTTTTGGATTTCAGAGACGTCTCGGGACTTCACTTATTGCATGTCATCAAGTAATAATCCTCGGACGAAATTAGGGTATGACAGTTGCCCCTCTTTACTTACCTCTCATCGGAGATAAGAGGAAAGCAAAGATAGGACACTGATTTCGTCCGTCCTGCCCTTTCTGTGATGATGACTCTCGTCTCCATTCCTTCTTTTTTCTTCTGCACAAAACAAAATACAAACAATAACAAAGAACAATGAACATAATACACATATACACGTATACACATACTTGGCGAAGGAACCGATCAGGAAAACAAAAGAATAACGTGCTTCCCAGTCACCAGAAGCTTTGCACTTGATAATGGAGACACATGAACAGCGCTAGGCAATGACATTCATGGTGCTTCGAACAAAGGTGGAGTATGGACGATTGCCTTGAGGGTCCGCACTTAGGCAATCATGAAACTCAGCTCCAAACTCGAAAGTGGAGGACACATGAACAGCCCTAAGCAATAACATTCATGTGGCTCCGGAACAGGATGAGAATGGAGGATTGTCTTGAGGGTCCTCTCTTAGGAAATCATGGAACACAGCTCCAAACTCGAAAGTGGAGGACACATGAATGACAACGCAATTCATTCATGTGACTCCGGAACAGGGTGAGAATGGAGGATTGCCTTGAGGGTCCTCTCTTAGGCAATCATGAAACTCAACTCCAAACTCGAAAGTGGAGAACACATGAACAGCCCTAAGCAATAACATTCATGTGGCTCCGGAAAAAGGGTGAGAATGGAGGATTGCCTTGAGGGTCCTCTCTTAGGCAATCATGGAACACAGCTCTAAACTCGAAAATGGAGGACACATGAATGACAACGCAATTCATTCATGTGACTCCGGAACAGGGTGAGAATGGAGGATTGCCTTGAGGGTCCTCTCTTAGGCAATCATGAAACTCAACTCCAAACTCAAAAGTGGAGAACACATGAACAGCCCTAAGCAATAACATTCATGTGGCTCCGGAAAAAGGGTGAGAATGGAGGATTGCCTTGAGGGTCCTCTCTTAGGCAATCATGGAACACAGCTCCAAACTCGAAAATGGAGGACACATGAATGACAACGCAATTCATTCATGTGGCTCCGGAACAGGATGAGAATGGAGGATTGCCTTGAGGGTCCTCTCTTAGGCAATCATGGAACACAGCTCCAAACTCGAAAGTGGAGGACACATGAATGACAACGCAATTCATTCATGTGCTCTGGAACAGGGTGAGAATGGAGGATTGCCTTGAGGGTCCTCTCTTAGGCAATTATGGAACACAGCTCCAAACTCGAAAGTGGAGGACACATGAATGACAATGCAATTCCTTCATGTGACTCCGGAAAAGGATGAGAATGGAGGATTGCCTTGAGGGTCCTCTCTTAGGCAATCATGGAACACAGCTCCAAACTCGAAAATGGAGGACACATGAATGACAACGCAATTCATTCACGTGGCTCCGGAACAGGGTGAGAATGGAGGATTGCCTTGAGGGTCCTCTCTTAGGCAATCATGGAACACAGCTCCAAACTCGAAAGTGGAGGACACATGAATGACAACGCAATTCATTCATGTGACTCCGGAAAAGGATGAGAATGGAGGATTGCCTTGAGGGTCCTCTCTTAGGCAATCATGGAACACAGCTCCAAACTCGAAAATGGAGGACACATGAATGACAACGCAATTCATTCACATGGCTCCTGAACAGGGTGAGAATGGAGGATTGCCTTGAGGGTCCTCTCTTAGGCAATCATGGAACACAGCTCCAAACTCGAAAATGGAGGACACATGAACAGCCCTAAGCAATAACATTCACATGGCTCCGAAAAAGGGTGTTGGCGGGACCGAACGGTCCACCGGGTTTTTCCACCTAACAGGATGACATGCTTTTTGCAAAGAAAAATAAATCATTCGCGAGAGCAGCACATCTTAGAGAAACAATATACTTGTGCCAAGGGTAATCTTCCTTGCAACCGAGAATGAAGAGTAGGACGTTAACTTCTAGCTTTCAAATGAACACGCAAGGGAAACATGGGGCTAAGCTGAAAATAAATCACTCATGGTGTATAAAACTCACAAGGCAAGTGTCTTAACCTATTCCCAAACCAATAACTGCACCATGACTCTATTTTGCACGCGACTTCCTATCGAATCATAGATCAAACGTACGATCACGGACCAATAGGATTTTCTCGAGGTCAGCATTTTTTTGGAGAGGAAGCTGGGTGTTTCGGTCTTTTCCTCTTTGTTCATGTGGGGTGAGATATTGCCAGTCAAGAATGATTCTGAGTGGCAATCTGGCTTTGGAGACTTTCTATCCTCTTTCTTTCATTGATCGAGAATTGCTTCTTTTCCCTTTTCGCTTCCTTTCGATCTTTGATCGTGAATCCTTCCTTTTCTTTCTTTTGTTCTTTTCTTTATTTTCATTTTTTTCTTTTTCCTTCTTTCTTTCCATTTCTTCCTTCTCTTTCCCTTCACTTTTTCTTCCCCATCCCTTTCTTTGGGAAATCGGGTTTTAGCATTCCATTCGCTCTCCCTTGAGGAGATTTCACTGTCCTTTGCTTCGGGGGAAAGAATAAGGATCCCTTTTTTACAGGCCAAGGTTCAAAAAGGTCCGAGGTTGTGTTTCAATGGGGTCTTTTATCGTGGGAACCCAATCTTGATATCTGGGGCGAAACAAATCTGGGTGACAAGGTGTCGGTCTCGGGCCGAACTTCCACATTATTCCATAAGGCACGCGTGACAATGATGATTTGAAAATAACGTGCAAAATTAGTCATGGCTACAGCCAGATGGGCACTCAAGCATCCCGTTTATGGCATTGTGATACTACGGTTGGGAATTTATACAGACAGACCCAACGTTTCCAAGTTATGTTCTTTCATCAGTTCAATGCATTCATCCATCCTTATCTCGGTTCATTCCGGAAAATAAACTCTTAGCATCAGTCCCTTGTTTCCAGAAGATGCGTTTGCTCTTTACGAATGATTCATACTTCTTAACTAAATCATGTCGATCTTTGCGGTCTTTCTTTCTTTTTACTTTTTGTTTTATTTTTAAATATGTTCACCAAAACTATACACTTGTGGTTCTTTATGAGGAAAATATTTCTTTATACATCTATGACAAACTTCTTCTGTACACGCATTAGAACTCTTCTTCTTACGTCACACGGTCTATATACAAACCCTATTTACATTCAAAGATTTTCATTTTTCCCAATACACCCTTATGGTTCACACAAAGGTTTCTTCATATACACTCGTTGCTCAAACACAAAAGAATTCCTTTCCACGCATCATTTACACACAAGAATCCTTCTACACTCATTTCCTTTTACATACATGTATAAATAAAAACCTTTTTCTTTTCTTTATGAACATGACTTTTATTCACAGCGCTTCTTTCTTTTTATTAGGATTTTTGGTTCATTTTATTTTATTATTTTTAGGACGACGTTCCTAAAATGAAAAAACTCTACGCGGTTCCAGCATTTCAACAAACATTATTGACAACAACGAAACAAATACCGACGTAACAACTCAAGTGATATGTATGTACAAAACAAAAGTCAAAACATGAAACAAACGTCAGTCCCTTAGTCAAACACAAAATAAGATGATATGTAACAGAAAAAACAAATGGAAACAAAAGAAGAATAGGTCGAGAGATCTCCCAATCATGTGGCCCCGCTCCCTCCTAAGAAATCAAGTAAATCGGTCATCTCTTCGTCCTCGCGGGCCTCATCTGCCTCGTCGGGAGCTTCTGCTGGTGTCCCTGCTGGTGCCTCTCCTGCCTGGGCCTCAGGCCAATCTCCAGGCCATGCGACCTCTGCCCTGAACTGGTCCGGAGTAGGGCACGGAAAAGAAGTAAAGCCTTGGCTCTGCAGGCTGAGACTCATCTGATAAAGACAATCATGGGTCTGTACACGTGCCCGGTGGTTGGCCACCTGCTGGCGAACCAAATGTCGCAAATACTACTCCGTGTCAAATGATCCGGCTGGACCAGCCTGATGAGGTGGCGACGCGTCCGCGGCCTGTGGTGCATCACCCTGGACCTGTCTCTGCGTGCAGTACTTCTCAATAAAAGCTCGGGTGATGGGCGGCCGAATCACCTTGCTAGGTGTGACGGGGACGCCGAACGACTGGCAGAGTCCTGTGATCAAGGCGGGAAATCCCAAGGCCCTGTTGGACTTATCTGGGTCCAGAGGGTGCCTGGTAGGTGCCATACCTGCAAAAATATAGATGGCATCAGCGATTAACTGAGCCACATGGATGCTCATCCGTGTCAGGATGGCGTACACCAGCTGACACTTCGGCAGGGGGAGGTCAGAATTATGATCGATGGGAAGGATGTTGCTGAGCAGCAAAGTCATCCATATCTGAGTCAGGGTGGTCATGTTGGTGCGCATGATCCGCACCCGTCTCCCGGCAGCAGTCCGGGCAAAATCTTGCCCCGGTATACATAGCAACTGGGCGATGGCCTCCTCATCGAACCCATCAGACCGGTTCCTCCTCTGGCCATACTCGCACTCCTGGCCCTCTTCCAGCACTAAAGGATATCCCAGGAGTTGGCCGATAGCATCTGCATCAAACGGGATCCACTGACCCTTACCCAGGACCTCATATCACGCACACCCTCCTCTGTTGGCCAAGCATTGGCATAAAATTCGAGGACTATGTCTGGATCAAACTTGGCCATGGGGGTAACCAGTGATGCCCACCGCCGGCGACCTATTTCTTCCTGGAAATCAGTATACTCATCGTGATGGAAGCTTGCTTGTGGAGCTTCTATGGAGGCTGGATCTTTGAGCTTCAATGAGGTCCTTCAATGGTGATTTTTCACCATGGAGATGCAGCGGAAGGCAAAGGAGAAGAGGATAGGGGAGGCACCATCCACTAGGGAATAAGCCAAGGAAGAAGGAGCTTCACCACCAAGAATTGCCTTGGATAAGAAGCTTGAAGAGGATGCTTTAATGGAGGAAAAGAAAGAGAGAAGGGGGGAGCACGAAATTGAAGGAATAAAAGAAGGAAAGAAGTGGAACTTTGAAGTGTATCTCATAAGACTTTCATTCATCAAAGTTACAACAAGTGTTACACATGCTTCTATTTATAGACTAGGTAGCTTCCTTGAGAAGCTTTCTTAAGAAAACTTCCTTGAGAAGTTTCTTTGAGAAAACTTCCTTGAGAAGCTAGAGTTTAGCTACACACACCCATCTAAAAACTAAGCTCACCTCCTTGAGAAGCTTCCTTGAGAAGCTAGAGCTTAGCTACACACACCCATCTAAAAACTAAGCTCACCTCCTTGAGAAGCTTTCTTGAGAAGCTAGAGCTTAGCTACACACCCCTATAATAGCTAAGCTCACCCCCATGACAAAAAAAACATGAAAATACAAAAAAAATCCTACTACAAAGACTACTGAAAATGCCCTGAAATACTAGGCTAAAACCCTATACTACTAGAATGGCCAAAATACAAGGCCCAAAATAAGAAAACAACCTATTCTACTATTTACAAAGAAGAGTGGACCCAACCTTGGCCCATGGGCTCAAAAATCTACCCTAAGGTTCATGAGAACCCTAAGGCCTTCTTTATCAACTCTAGCCCAATCCTCTTGGAGCCTCTTGCTCATGGCTCTGGTAACTGGTCCTTTCCTAGGGAGGATTGCATCACATCGTCCCTGAGCTGGACGCGTCGCTCTCGGAGAAATGACCATCCCTTGATGGCCTCGAAGCGCTGCTGGTGTTCAGCGCTCCTAAAGCGGTGACTGTCATACTCGGGAGCGGAACTGGTTCCTTCAGCCGCTTTATCCTTCTTATATCTCTTTGAGGCGAGCTTCCTCGGGGCCATTTCCTGAGAGAACAAACATTTAAAAGTTAGTTTTACAAGGTAACACTTATCTTAACGCAAAAAGGTCGTGCTAATCCCTCTGATGGAGAACGGACTCATGTAATCCATTTATGCACACATGTGCGTGTAGAAAATATCCCATTATTTATATCAACATACAAGGATATTCAAAACATTCTAGTTACCATACATATACATTTTTTTGAAAGAATACTTACATGCATGCTCAAGGTATTGTGCCAAAATTACATATGTTCATATCCTAACTATTTTGCTACCATAAACTACCTACACACATTTGAAATATTTTATTAACATACAAATTTTTGTTGTTCCATTCATATTTATTTATACATATACACACATTGGAGAGCCAATCTCACATCACACACACACTTGCATTTGAAAAGGAACTTTCATGTCATCTACCTACTCTTGAGGGGCAATTTCACATCATATATTCATTTGGGAAGCATTCTCGTGCCATCTTTGGCACGGGTACATTTTTTTTTAAAAGGCTCCTTATGCTACTTATCCATAAATATACATATTTTGAAATGCATTATTTACTATTCATTCACTTTGCAAGGTATTCTTATGCCATATATTCACACACTTTGCAACATATTTTTATGCCATATATCTACGCACCATTGAAAAGCATCTCCCACGTTACTTAGGTGCAAAGTGCCAATCATGGGGCAGCTCAAATCCTTACCAAAAAGTCCCTATTTTCATGCTTTTCTAATCCTAAAACCAAATTTTGGATTCCTAGCCATAAGCATGTTTCCTTGCATTGAAGCTTTAAAAAGTTTGGGTTTCTAAGCTTGGGATTACATTTGGGCACCTATTTTGACTTTCCCATGCTGTCTCTACATACATAAAACAGCCCCACCATCCCAATTTTGCAAAATCATATTCATATATCATTGGGGCATTTCATTGAGCACTTGGTGGGCGCACGTTTAGACATAAATTGCAAGAGAATGGGAGCAATGTGGCATGCCCCATGGCTTCAGAATACAACCTTGGCCTAAGGCCTTTTCATTCAAATCCTCAATTCAAGAAAACAAGCACCAAAGCAAACCAAAACTGCCTTACAAATATAAGCATGTTCTCACAATTCGAGGTACCAAAAGATGAAGAAAGTACATCAATGGAAAGCAAAAACATCAAGGATGGAATACTTACTTGTTGGAGTGAATTGAAATACCAAAAATGAAAGCAAAATGCGATCAAAAGGCTTAGGGGAGCAAGAAATTGCAAGCCTTCGTGTTCTCTATCTTTTGAATGAGGGGGGGGGGGGGGAGTTTTTGGATGCCAAAACGTTCCCCTCCCTCGTTTTTTATAATTTGGGTGTAGGGGTTGCTCGCCCAGGCGAGCTAACCTGCCACTTTTTTTTTTTTTTTTTGAGGGGAACATTAACCATGTCCCCTCCTCCCTTACGAGCCAGCATTTGCCTAACTTGAACCTACTTAAGTTAGAATTAGGCGTTGATTACTTATTTAAAACAAACAAATAGTAAAAGAAACTGCGAACACAAAGGATACTGGGCTGCCTTGCAGCGACGTTCTCTGCTTGTTTAGCACCGGGAAGGGGCAACGATCAGTCGGCCGTGACCCTAGCCCCACTTGCATCCGTCCCTATGTACCTGCAAGTAGGAAACAAAAATACACGGCCAATCGTGATCGGTCATCGTCTTACCTTGGTTGATTTCTGCCATTGATTTGTCTTGACTTCTGACCGTGGCCTGAGACGATTCTACTCTTTGCTATCACAAGATATGTATGTGCATGTATGAATGTATGAATGCTTCTAATGCGATGATTTTATTTTAGTGAAGGCTAGTTAGGTTCAATTTTAAATAAGTGTTTGGGGCACCCCATACACCGAGCGAAGAGGGCTCAAGTTATAACAAATCTAAAACACAAAGTTTGAAACACCAAAGGGAGGACTAAAACCCCGCCCATCTTTTCTTTTCAAAGAAACGAGACAAATACAGTGAATGGGAATCCCTAGAGGAAACCAAAAGGAACGAGAAAAACTCAGAAATAAAAATGTGCAACGGTCCTCTCGATTGCCCCAGACTTTAAGCGTAATATCGTTTAACTACATCGGAGTTCACGGGCGAAGGCAATTCCTCGCCATCCATGTGGGTGAGTATTAGAGCACCCCGAGAAAAAGCTCTTTTCACAACGAAAGGTCCTTCATAATTTGGGGCCCACTTGCCTCGATTATCTTTAACAGCGTGGGACATCTTCTTCAGCACGAGGTCTCCCTCGTTGAACTTGCGCGGGCGTACCTTCTTGTCGAATGCGTTCTTTATCCTTCGTTGATACAAACGCCCATGGCTCATGGAGGCCAAACGCTTACCTTCAATAAGGTTAAGTTGGTCGTAGCGTGCTTGAGCCCATTCCGACTCTTCTAGGCCCGACTCCGCCATTATCCTCTGAGAAGGAACTTCTACCTCAAATGGGAGTACTGCCTCCATCCCATAAACCAAAGAATACGGTGTTGCCCCAGTAGAAGTTCGTACCGAGGTTCTGTATCCGTGTAGGGCGAAAGGCAACATCTCATGCCAATCCTTGTATAACACCGTCATCTTTTGAACAATCTTCTTGATGTTCTTATTCGCAACCTCTACAGCCCCATTCATCTTTGGCCGATAAGGGGTAGAGTTATGATGCTGGATCTTGAAGTCTTCGCACATCTCCTGCATCATCTTATTGTTCAGATTGGTGCCATTGTCAGTAATGATCTTCCTGGGGAGTCCGTATCGACAAATCAACTCCTTCTTTATGAATCTAACTACCACATTCCTTGTGACGTTAGTATAGGAGGTTGCTTCGACACATTTGGTGAAGTAATCTATCGCCACAAGAATGAAGCGGTGACCGTTCGATGCTTTGGGTTCTATGGCCCTAATGACATCTATTCCCCACATAGAAAAAGGCCAAGGGGCGGACATAACATTCAGAGGATGTGGCGGAACATTGACGTTGTCCGCTTTTGCCTGACATTTCTGACATTTCCTGACATGAGCGCAGCAATCGCTTTCCATGGTGAGCCAATAATAGCCGGCCCTGAGGATTTTTCTGGCCATAGCATGCCCATTGGCATGTGTCCCAAAGAAACCTTCGTGGATCTCCTCAATCATGAGGTTCGCCTCTTTGGCATCTACACATCATAGGAGGGTCATGTCGTGGTTTCGTTTGTATAGGATGGTACCACTTACAAAGAAACCAGTAGCCAATCTCCTCAACGTCCTCTTGTCATTGTCAGAAATCCCTGGTGGGTATTCCTTATTCTCGACATACCGCTTGATGTCGAAATACCACGGTTTCCCATCCCGCTCTTCCTCTATTGCATAACAATATGCCGGCCTGCCTTGAGATTTGAATTCGATGTATGGCAGATCCCCGTGTGGGGCAAGTTGAAACATGGATGCCAGGGTGGCTAGTGCGTCAGCCATCTGATTCTCTTCCCGAGGTATGTGGTGGATGGAAATGTCATCAAAGTACTTGGCTAACCTCAAGATATGAGTTTGATAGGGTATCAACTTCGAATCCCTAGTTTCCCATTCTCTTTTCAACTGGCGTATCACCAAAGCTGAGTCTCCATACACCTTGAGTAGTTTTACATCAAAATCAATGGCCACCTGAACCCCGAGGACGCATGCTTCGTACTCGGCCATATTGTTGGTACAATCAAAACCTAGCCTAGCCGTGAAAGGAATACATTGATCATCCGGGAATACAAGGACTGCCCCTACTCCGTGGCCCAAAGCATTTTATGCCCCATCGAAGCAAACAATCCATTTGTCTAGGTCCTCATGCGTCCGCTTCTCTTCAAACAGGGCCATGATATCTTCATCTGGGAACTCGGGGTGCATCGGCCGATAATCCTGGAGGGGTTGCTGGGCCAAATAATCTGCTAAGGCACTTCCCTTTACCGCCTTTTGGGTGACGTAAACGATATTGAATTCAGGCAATAGTACCTGCCACCTGGCGATTCGTCCCGTGAGGGCCGGTTTTTCAAAGATATATTTTACGGGATCCATTTTTGAAATAAGCCATGTGGTATGGCTGAGCATGTACTACCTAAGCCGATGTGATGCCCATACCAGAGCACAACACGTCCTTTCCAACATTGAGTAATTCATCTCACATGCGGTAAACTTCTTGCTCAGCTAGTAGATGGCTTGCTCCTTTTTCCCAGAATCATCATGCTGACCCAACACGCACCCCATAGACTCGTCCAACACGGTCATGTACAGGAAAAGAGGTCTTCCTGTTACAGGCGGCATGAGCACCGGGGGATTCGCAAGACTCTGTTTAATCTTCTCGAAGGCCTCTTGGCAGTCACTATTCCATAGGACCGCTTGGTTCTTACGTAACAGCTTAAAAATGGGTTCACAGGTAGGGGTGAGTTGCGAGATAAATCTCGCGATATAATTCAACCTGCCCAAAAATCCCCGAAACTGCTTCTCCGTGCGTGGTTGCGGCATTTCAAGGATGGCCTTCACTTTCTCGGGATCTATCTCTATCCCTTTCTGACTTACAATAAATCCTAGCAGCTTCCCCGACTTCACCCCAAAAGTGCATTTGGTTGGGTTCAGTTTTAATTGGTATTTCTGCAACCTTCCAAACAGCTTACGCAGATTGACAAGGTGTTCGTCCTTAGTCCGAGACTTGGCAATCATGTCATCTACGTAGACCTCTATTTCCTTATGCATCATGTCATGGAACAACGCCACCATGGCACGTGGATAGGTTGCCCTAGCGTTTTTCAAACGAAGGCCATCACTTTATGGCAGAATGTCCCCCATAGGGTGACGAAAGTGGTCTTCTCTACATCTTCGGGCGCCATCTTTATTTGATTATACCCCGAGAAACCATCCATAAATTAGAAAAGGGCGAATTTGGCTGTATTATCTACCAATATGTCAATGTGTGGCAGGGGAAAGTTGTCTTTAGGACTGGCTCGGTTCAAGTCCTGGTAGTCTACACACATTCGAACCTTGCCGTCCCTTTTCGGGACTGGGACAATATTGGCCACCCACTCCGGGTACCGTGCCACAGCTAAGAAACCTGCATCAAACTGCTTCCTTACTTCTTCTTTAATTTTTAAGGACATCTCGGGTCTCATTCTTCGTAACTTTTGCTTAACCGGAGAAGACCCAGGATTCAAAGGCAACTTATGCTGCACAATGTCGGAATCCAAACCGGGCATGTCTTGATACGACCACGCAAAGACATCTTGATACTCTTCAAGAAGGGTTATCAAGCCTTGGCGGATAGGCGCGGTCATACCGGTTCCTACCTTTACTTCTCTCTTTTCCTCCGTGGTCCCCAAGTTTACTAATTCGGTTTCTTCTTGGTGAGGCTTCATTTCACGTTCTTCCTGAGCGACCAACCTCTCCAATTTTGGCGACAGGACGTCCTCTTCCTCTTCCTCATTTATCGTTTGGCTTATATCTCGATCGAAATCGATTGTCAAACCCTCGTTGTTAGGATCCTCAAAGAATCGACCCTCATATCTATACCAAAAAAGACAAAAGAAACAAAAACATGCAAAATGATATGAGAAAGGGTGGTACTGCAAGAACAGATGAAACAAGATCTCTTTGTTTATTTAATAAGGTAGGTTTCACAAAACAAAAGAGAACGGAAATCTATAGGCTCTAATTACATTGAATCAGCGGCATAGATTTTTGACTGGCTTATCACGCGCCAGTTCCCCACTTGGGAATCGGGGTGGCATGGTTGCACAAAACTTGGTGGGTCTTGAGGGAACTCCTCTTCTATTGCAGCCACCTCCTCCTCGGATGCCATTCCAGCGCTGGTGAAACACTGGCTAATACGGCCGGGCCATGCCCTATCCGCCCGAAATCTTGACGGCACGTTCCTCCTCCCTTGTATCCCGGGTTCATACCCTAATCCATACTTGTATGGATTTCCCTTGATATCGACCACGTCGGCATTCCCAAGGAAGTCCTTGCTGAGACCCATTCCGGGGTCAAATCCGTTCCTGAGCATAACACGCGCCACCATTATGGCCGCTTTGGAGAGAGAAGGTAGCGACGGACTCGGTTCCACAGAGGCGCAGCTCACCACCTCAAAGGATTGGAAAGCCGTTTCCAATGATTCTTCCGCCGCTTCTACGTACGGTGCGGAGGAGGGGCAGCTCACTAACATATCCTCTTCACCCGACACTATCACTAAAAGTCCACCCACTGCGAACTTCAATTTCTGGTGAAGTGTTGAAGGGACCACTCCCAGGGCATGAATCCACGGTCTTCCCAAGAGGCAGCTATAGGCAGGATTTATATCCATTACTTGAAACACCACATTGCAAGTGTGGGGGCCTATCTGAATGGGAATGTCGATTTCCCCCATTACTTCCCGCCGAGTACCATCAAAGGCTCGCACCACCATCGAGCTCGGTTTTAAACGTGACGCACTAAAAGGAAGCTTTTCCAAAGTGGTCTTCGGCATTACATTTAAACTCGATCCGTTGTCGATAAGTACCTTTGCGACAACGTGGTCCATACATCTCACCGACACATGTAGAGCCTTGTTGTGTCCTTTCCCCTCAACGGGAATCTCTTCTTCCGTAAACGCGATGTAGTTGTTGGTGGTTATATGATTAACGATGCCTTCGAAACCCTCCACTGAGATATCATGTGCTACATAGGCATCGTTAAGAACCTTCATCAATAGCACACGATGAGGCTCGGAGTTTATGAGTAGTTCAAGCAAAGAGATCCTTGCTGGAGTTTTATTCAGTTGCTCGACTACCTTAAACTCGCTTTGTTGGATGAGGCGGAGGAACTCATGGGCCTCTTCCAAAGTCACGGTTTTTCCTTGAAGTCCCTCTTTCTTTTCGACTCCTCTTACCATGGGAGGATCTACTTCCTTCGAGGGGGTGGCTATGTCTGTGTGCTCTTGGACCATGGGCGCCTTCCCTTTAGAGGGCAATTCCGACGGGTGAGGGGAAGCGAACACCCGACCACTGCGGGTTACGCCACTGAGGCCGGTGATGTTGGTTACCTTAACTGATAGGGAGTCAACTTCGGTTGCAACTCTTTCGCTGGACGCGGGAGGGGTATACTTCCACGGAACGGCCTTATCACTTTGATATGCAAATGGCGTTGGCTTGGGCGCCGCCCGCAGGTATATGGGTGTGGAGCCGGTCCCTTTCCTAGTAAAACATATAGGGCCTTGGGGGTTAGAGGAACCTTCTTCTCCTCCGACTGCATGCAAATTTGTGGTTCTTCCTTCCCTCCTATGAACACTTCAAGCTGCCCGCAATCCATGAGCCGCTGAAGCAATTCTTCCACCACGGGACAGGTTTCCATGTCATGCGACTCCCCGAGGTGAAACAAACATTCATCCCTTTCATCTCCACCTCAGGAGACCATGCACGCCGCTTGCAGTGATTGATAGATGAAGCGTCTAGAAGTAGCCACGTCTCCCAACCTCTTTGTCCGTGATGGCCCATCCTCTTCGACGACGTTCACGCTAGCACCTCCATGACTAGCTAGCGGGTTGGTTTTAACATTTAGGCCTTCTTCCTGAAACGCGAGCCAGCCGACACTAATCAGATGCTGCACTTTATACTTGAACGGGATGCAGGAGTCAATATTGTGTCTGGGAACTCCACTATGGTACACACACTGGGCACCCGGATCATACCACTTGGGGTAGGGTGGCTGGAGAACCTTCCCGGGTATGGCCACCACCAAGTGATTCTCCATTAATGAAGGCCATAACTCGGAATATGCCATGGGAATAGGAGGGAAGTTGTCTTTCGGGTGCTGTGCATATTTATAGGTCACGCCGGGGGCTGTATTATTAACTGGCCGGGGTGCGGTTGGAGCTGTGCGTTGGGCCGACGCTCTTTCTGCTGCGGGTGGTCCTTTTACTTGAGTCGGGAGGGAATTCCCGGCTCGGATTAAAAAAATTGGGGGATTGGGCTGGTATGAGCTTTGGATATTTTGGGGTGCTTTCATCCATGTTGGGGCGGTGGTGACCGCATGGGCGTCCCCTTCCTTTTTCCTCGCGCCCACTGCTGGGGCTCTTCTGTTGTTGTTGGGGGCCATATTGGCAGCATATTCGAACTTGCCTTTTCGTAGCCCAGATTCAATCCTTTCTCCGGCGAAGACGAGGTCCGCAAAGTTAGCTGGCATGTAGCCTATCAGCTTTTCATAGTAGAACGTGGGTAACGTATCTACCATAATTGTGATCATCTCCCTTTCCGTCATGGGCGGTACGACTTGGGCTGCAAGATCTCTCCATCTCTGGGCATATTCCTTAATGGACTCATGCTCTCGTTTAGTCATACCCTGAAGCTGGTTCCGATCAGGAGCCATGTCCGTATTGTACTGGTACTGCCTAATGAAGGCAGTTGCCAAGTCCTTCCATGATCGGATCTGGGAAGCTTCCAGATTGGTATACCATGCTACAGCTGCCCCGGCCAAGCTGTCTTGAAAGAAATGGACCAACAACTTTTCGTCTGCAGAATACGCCCCCATCTTCCGGCAATATATCCGGAGATGCCCTTTTGGACATGTCGTCCCTTTGTACTTATCAAAGTCTGGTACTTTGAACTTGGGAAGGATGACGATGTTGGGCACAAGACATAAATCTGCCAAATCCGAGAATGGGTAATTACCGAGGCCCTCGACTGCTCTTAACCTCTCTTCAAGCGCCTCAATCTTTCCTTTATCTTCCGCAAAGGGAACAGATTCTTTTACGGGTGTGGGTGAGGCTGGGATATGGCGGACTATGTTCGGCTGGGGTAGTTCATGCGGGGATGGATCTTTGAGGTGGAGCAGGGGGCCAAGATGGGTATCTCCTTCCCCATCGTCTTGTCCGGGATAGTCTTCATAAGGTGGGAGTTGCCCTTCAAAAGTAGGGGCTAGGCTTAAATCTTCCGGAGTGGCACGGGGGGTGAAGTCCGGAGGCAGGCCATAAGGATAAGCTTGCGGACTATACCTTCGATCGAACACAGCCGTGTTTCTGTCTAGGCCCGGATTCAAGGCAGGCTGCAGCACCGGCTCCGCTTCCCTAACTGTACTGGAGGCGGTTGCGGTGGCTTTATCCTCTATGGTTTTCTGGAGTTTTAACATGACCTCCGAGATGGAAGCCATTTGATCTTTTAAGGCCGATAGATCGACCTTCATCTATTCCTGCATGCCCTCTTCATTATCCATTTTTTGGATCGAGTGTTATAGGGGTGCCTTGGTGTTTTCTTAGTTATGATGAAATTCCTAAAGAAATAAACAACGGTGAGTATGCCACCAAAACATGAGTATGCAAATGGATGATCGGAGCACTTGGATCCACCCCAAGATTTTTAGATAACGTAATGAGTCCAGAACTTCTCATTTTATAAAAAGAACAAAGCTTTCATCTAGCCAAGATTATACAAAGGTGTTACAAAAGAACCTAACGATTCCTAATTATATGGGCCATCAAATCTATCATGTGTTGACAGTAATTGATTAGCCCATGAATCTCCTCGAGGGCAGTACACACTTCGGCCATGGCTTTTGCTTTGGCTAATAGACGCGGGAGGTCTTGACTTCCATTCAAGGTCAAGGTGAATCTATCCATCCATATAGTCGCTTCTTGATGCAGCACATCAATCACCCTCCCTCTTGCTTCTTTTTCGGCATACACTTGTGCAAAATCCTCCACTAGCTTTTGTTCATGGGCCATGGGCTGGTTCAATTCTTCCTTGTATTGCCCTATGATGGCTAGCATGCTTTGCTCCGTGGCTTCCAAGTGTTGAGCCAAACTCCTTTTGGACCTCGCGCAAGCAACTAACTCTTCTTTTAAGATCATGCCATGAACCCGTGACCGATCTCTCTCCTCTCTTCGGAGCTTGAGTTCATTGTTGCTACCCCACAATGCTCCTCGGAATTTTTCTCGGCCATGTTCCTCCTTGCGGGCCCTTTTGGTTTCTTGTTCAAGAGCTCTTGCAGTGGCCGCGTTTTCCTCTTGTAACTCGGTGCACTCCTTCCGGATGTGTGTAGCAGCTGATTTGAACTTCTCCTTGGCGAGTCTCGCCTTCCCTAGCTCTAACTTTAGAGCTCGGACTTCTTCATCTTCCTCCGGAGCTTCGATTTTCTCCTCATCGACAACTTTCAATTTGGAGAGCCAACCTAAGCCCCGCGTGCGAATTCATAGCCATCCATGATAACCTCCAATGACGCCGTTTCGGATGCCCCTAAGCTCCTTGTCTTTCCTCAACGGACTCCTCCACGCCTTGTGGATTCTTTGTATAACCTTGAGACCTTGCGCGCCTAGATCCCTCACAAGGAAAGGCGAGAGACTTTCTTCGGTTGGCGCTCCCCTCATGGGATACCCTAGCTGTCTTATGGCGAGTGCGGGATTATAATTAATACAACCCCTAGTCCCTATCAGTGGAACATTAGGATAGTCCCCACACGAGAAAAGAACTCCTTCCTTGCCTTCCTTCCAACGAGGAAACCAATTGATCGTGCTACCCCCTATCCCAGCCAAATGTTGGTCCCAAACGACTCTTCCTTTTTCGGCGCACGAGCGATAGCTTTGAAGCGGACACGGGTGTCTCGTGTCTTGTCGGAACAGGTGTGAAATCAACCATACACAGAGAGCGGGAAACAACAGACAATCCATGCACTGTTTTTCTCGCACCTCCGATCAAAGGTGTCGAACAAATCTGCCAAGATAGCCACCACTGGACTTTCCTTGCTATGGTGATATGCGAGGAAAGCATCAATGGCGGCTAAGTCTAACAAGCCGTCAACATTTGGGAAGAGGACAACCCCAAAAATCAGCAAGGCTAAAATATCCGCAAACGGGCCCCACTTCTCTTGGCTCGCCATATCCCTTGTCTTTCCTTCCAAGTATTTCCGAGGCAAACCCACTACACCGTTCCGAGTTTGCTTCATGCGATCCAACTCCTTTGCTGAATCTCCAACCATAGCTGCAATTTTGCTCAAGGAAGGAAGAAAGCCGGAGAAAAGATACGGTTTTCTCCCCCCAAGAGGGCATCCTAATATCTCTTCAAACTCTTCAACAGTTGGTACCATTTGGAAGTCCCCAAACGTGAAACACCTCAACGGCTGGTCATAGTATTGGGCGAGGGATACGACAGCTTCCATAAATACCTCCGCTACGGTCAAATCTAGAATCTTCCCGTAAACTTTGCGGAAGGCTTGCCTTTGGAGGGGTCCCATCAATCGTCCCAATTCCTTGAGGCTAGTGACATCTAGACCTTTAACCTTGACTTGATAAAACCTTTTGCCGTTTTGGTTTGCCCCCATCATTTTACCTAAAAAAGGGGTGGATCAAGACTCCGACATGAATGATGCAATGCTTATGCATGAAACGGAAAGAAAACCACACAAAGAGGTAATTCACACATACAAGACCGTAGAGATCCAATTTTAATGCTACGTTTTGGGCATGACGGTGCCTCAACGTAGCATTAAAAAGGTTACGTATTACTCCAAAGAAACCAAACATCAACTAGCAAAACTATAAACTAGTGCTATTCACCAAAAATGCATGAGAACAAATGGCACGGAGCGTGTTTGCTCTTTGCCCCTATTTGGGAACCTAAGACAATATCTAGGGGTCTCTAATAACTACTCCCCAACAATTCATAACTCACACGGCTGTTTTCTAGAGGTATCATCACTCAAGATAATAATGTTGTGGCGGTATGGAATACCAGCGACAACACATTATAAAGAGAGAAAGCTCTAGACAAGGTTTCACTATTATCAAGCAAGTCGGAGACCTAGCATGATAATAGATTCACGCTCAAAATGAAAATTCTAAGTTTGGGAGTTGTATTTACGCTTGAGGAAGGTATTAGCATCTCTCACGTTTGTCTCGAAGGACAACAGTCTATTTTTTAGAATTGTGGAATTGTGTTATCTTAACTTTTTATTTCTTTTTATTTTTTGAGGTCGACAAAAGCGGGGCTTTTGCTCCTACGTACCCTCCATCAAAGAGGAAATCAGACCTACGTAGTTCTTCCTTATGCGTGACTCAAGTGATTCTTTTTACTTGAGGGGTGATCATTTTAAGGCGTTGGACCTTAAGAATGATCCATTTTACTTGGTAAGAAACTGACATGATAAACTTTCAAAAAACCTATTTTTGTGGACGAGCTTGACTAGGCGAGTTGATTTTAGTCTTAGTTTCACTTTAGTTATTAGTCAATTCAATTAAGAATGAGAAGTCCTAAAGAGAAAACGTCCGATTGATCCTACGCTTTTATTTTACTAAAAGGGCATTTTTTTATTATTATATTATTATTTTACCTCTTTTTTTATTTCCAATGTGGTTACGGCACGACCGAACGGTCAGAATTCATTTTAACCAAAATTAACGGATGATACGATTCAAATGTTCGGTGGAAATTTATTTTATTTTTAGATTAAGCGAGAAATGACTTAAATAAATGGCTTAACACGTCAAAAGGGGGTATAAAAAGTAAACGAAAACAAGAATAAAAATACATGCAACAAAATGTGGACCACCACGGGTACATAGAATGAATTGAAAAGCTTGGTTTGAGGTACTTACCCGTTGAAGACTGAAGAAAACGAAGAACGAACGATGAATCTTGAAGAACGGTCGAGAATCTTCGCATAATTACTCAAGGAAACGTTACGGAAGCGCCTCGGCTTGGATTTTCTTTACGGAAATAATTTTCCTCAGCAAATTCGAGAGAGAGAGAAGTGCCTAAGGGGCTGAATCCTTTTCTTCTTCACTTCTTCCCCTATTTATAGCAAAATAGGGGAGAAGCTTGCCGCCCAGCTCGCCCAGGCGAGCAAGGTTGCTTCCTCCAGAAGCAACAACCTTCTGGAGGAATCTTCTGGAGGGCCCAAGTGGGCCTGGTTGCTATTTACACCCCCCTTTTTACTAAATGCACCCCCCTTTTCTATTTTTTTGTAATTCTTTTTCCGTAACGTTACGTAACTTTACGAATTTCGAAATGATACTTATTTTCCTTCCGCAAGGTTACGAATCCTTACGGATTATGTATTTACTCTTTTTTGGCTTTCAAAGAAGTTACGGAAACTCACGGATTGCTCAAAAACACGTCTTTTCGATTTTCGCCACATTACGGAATTTCACGGATTACGCAAGCCTGCTTCCTTTTGGATTTCTGAGACGTCTCGGGACTTCATTTATTGCATGTCATCAAGTAATAATCCCCGGACGAAATTAGGGTATGACAATCGCTAGCGGTATAGTAGATATTGGGAAAAGCAAATTAGAACTGAGTGTGGAGGATCAGAAAATTTCATTCGACTTATTTGAAGCAATGAAGCACCCAGGTGATCAGAAAGCCTGCTTTGATGCGGAGAAAGTAGAAAGGGAGATAGAATTAGCAGCTACAACCATGGTACTACATAATTGAAGAACAGTGGACAAATAGAAAAACCCAAATTGGAATTGAAGACAATGAAGCCAAACCAGTCATCATTAGCAGCTCTTTGAAGAAGAAGAAAGAGGATCAACTGGTGCAGATTTTGAAGAAGCACAAAGTAGCGATTGGATGGCACATCTCTGACTTAAAATGGATCAATCCATCTTACTGCATGCACAAAATTAATATGGAAGCTGATTACAAGCCAGTGAGGCAACCCCAAAGACGATCAAACCTGGTCATGAAAGAAGAGGTGTGCAAGGAAGTACTTAAATTGTTGGAAGTAGGACTCATTTATCCCATTTCAGATAGTGCGGGTTAGCCCTGTGCAGGTTGTTCCCAAGAAAGGAGGTATGACAATGATTAAAAATGAGAAGATGAATTCATATCCACAAGGATTGTCACTGGGTGGAGAATATGCATTGATTACAGCAAATTGAATGATGCCACTCGGAAAGACCATTATCCACTTCCCTTCATGGACCAGATGCTTGAAAGACTTGCAGGGCAGTCATATTACTGTTTTCTGGATGGGTATTTTGGTTACAATCAAATTGGAATGGATCCCAAAGATCAAGAGAAGATAGCTTTTACTTGCCCGTTTGGTGTATTTGCTTATTGGCGTATGCCTTTCGGTCTGTGTAATGCTCCGGGTACATTTCAAAGGTGTATGATGTCAATTTTTTCTGATATGGTGGAGAAATGTATCAAAGTTTTCATGGATGATTTCTCTGTCTTTGGGTCATTTTTTGACAGTTGTCTATCAAATGTGGAAAAAGTATTGTAGAGATGTGAAGAGTCTAACTTGGTGCTTGATTGGGAGAAATGCCACTTCATGGTTCAAGAAGGCAGGCATAGTGCTAGGGAATAAAATTTCAGTGAGGGGAATTGAGGTGGACAAAGCGAAGATTGATGTTATTGAGAAACTTCCCCCTCCAATGAATGTCAAGGGAGTGAAAAGTTTTTTAGGACACGCTGGGTTCTACAGGAGGTTTATAAAAGATTTCTCAAAAGTAGCCAAACCACTCAATAATTTGTTGAACAAAGACGTTTCTTTTGTGTTAAATGAAGAATGTGTGGAAACATTTAATGATCTCAAAGCCACACTAGTATCTGCTCCGATGATTACAACACTAGATTGGGGGCAAGAGTTTGAATTGATGTGTGATGCAAGCGATTATGCTGTAGGTGTTGTGCTTAGACAGAGAAAATGCAAGATTTTTCATGCTATATATTATGCCAGCAAAGTTTTGAATGATGCACAGGTTAACTATGCCACCACGGTAAAAGAAATGCTGGCAATTGTCTATGCACTTGAAAAGTTCAGATCTTACTTGGCAGGATCAAAAGTCATCATCTACACTGATCATGCAGCTATTAAATATTTTCTCAACAAGTTTGATTCTAAACCTCGATTGATAAGATGGATTTTGCCGCTGCAAGAATTTGATTTGGTAATTCGAGATAAAAAAGGATTTGAAAATGTTGTAGCAAACCATCTGTCACGATTGGTCAATGAAGAAGTCACTTTAAAAGAAGCAGAGATTAGAGATGAATTTCCTGATGAAGCCCTGATCATAATTAATGAAAGACCTTGGTTCGCTGATATGACCAACTTTAAAGCAACATGAATCATCCCCAAGGACCTAACTTGGTAGCAAAGGAAGAAATTCCTACATGATGCTCGATTTTTCATATGGGATGATCCGCATTTGTTCAAAATAGAAGCTAACAACCTTCTCCAAAGATGTGTGACAAAGGAAGAGGCCAAAGACATATTATGGCACTGTCACAACTTTCCATGTGGCGACCATTATGGTGGAGATAAGACAGCAGCCAAGGTTTTGCAATCTGGGTTCTTTTGGCCTACACTATTCAAGGATGCTCACCAACATGTGCTACATTGTGACCAATGTCAGAGGATGGGGGGCATCTCAAAAAGGAATGAAATGCCTCTACAAAATATTATGGAGGTTGAGGTATTTGACTACTGGGGGATTGACTTTGTGGGCCTATTCCCTTCGTCCTTTGGAAATGAATACATCCTAGTAGCTGTGGATTATGTGTCTAAATGGGTTGAAGCAGTGGCCACCCCACATAATGGTGCTAAGATTGTAGTGAAGTTTCTAAAGAAAAATATTTTCTCACGATTTGGGGTGCCCAAGATTTTATTCAATGATGGAGGCACACACTTCTGCAATAATCAACCACAGAAGGTGTTGAAACAATATAGTGTAACACACAAGGTAGCATCACCCTATCACCCTCAAACTAATGGTCAAGCGGAAGTGTCAAATAGGGAATTGAAGAGTATTTTAGAGAAGACGGTGGCTTCTACTAGAAATGATTGGTCGCTCAAATTGGATGATGCTTTATGGGCATATAGAATTGCATTTAAGACTTCGATAGGCATATCCCCATTTCAAATGGTGTATGGAAACTCTTGTCACTTACTAGTGGAAATGGAGCATAAAGCATATTGGGCCTTAAAATTTTTGAACTTTGATGAAGCTGCATCTAGAGAGAAAAGGAGGTTGTAGATATTGGAGTTGGAAGAGATGAGATTAATTGCAAATGAATCTTCAAAGCTGTACAAAGAGAGGGTTAAAAGGTATCATGATAAAAAGCTACTCAAGCAGGATTTTCAACCAAGTCAACAAGTGTTGCTTTTCAATTCAAGGCTTAAGTTGTTTCCTGGGAAGCTCAAATCTAAATGGCCCGGACCATTTACCATCAAGAAAGTTTGACCATTTGGAGCGGTGGAGCTTTATTACTCTCAAGCTAAAGATCCTGACAGAACATGGGTGGTGAATGGACAAAGGCTAAAGCTGTACCATGGTGGAACCATTGAGAGATTAAACATTGTTCTATACTTTCAAGAAGCATAACAGAATGATGTGTCAAGCTAATGATGTTAAATGAGTGCTTGCTGGGAGGCAACCAAGTCATTTTTAATTTTGTTTTGCTTGCATTTAGTGTAGTTGTTGCTTGTGATTGTGTGTTTTCAGCTGGTTTAATATTGAAAAAAAAGGGTGTTCATAAGCTTTGGTGAAGAGGTGAACAGAAAAAGAACTTAGAAAAGTTTTCAGTTGTTCACTCACTAAACGCAACACTCGTGCTAAGCTCCAAGTCTTCACGCGCTAAGCAAGCACTTGCTCATGCTAAGCGCTTAGACCCCTGACTAGTGGATGGATGGTAGCGCTAAGCGTGCTTCGCGGCGCTAAGCCCAAATACCTCTCTGGATTTTAATTTCTTGTATTGGGCTTAGCGAGGTGATGCGCTAAGCGCAATTCCCTCTTGATCGAGGCCGTACCCGAATCAAATAAATATTAAAATGCAGTAACTAGGAAGTGATCCTAGGTCATTTCCCAACAAGCAATGATACACCAAATGTTCATAACAGATAGTAGGAAAATAGTAACGAATGGGGGGGTTGTTTGTAAATTAAACAGCGAGTAAAATTGAATTAGAAAATATCAAAATTAAAACACGTTGCTTCTCCTTGATTCACAAGCAAGTCTCTTATCCTAGGTTACGAGAGTTTATCCTTATTCAGTTCAACCACTTAATCCAACCCTAAATTAAATTACTAAGCGAAATTTAACATAAGGCATTCATTGTGTGATAAAGCAACACATACACCAATTACTCATAAACGATCATTAAGCATGAATGTAAATTAAGCGCAGAGACAATTAATCAAGCACTAAGCATGCATGAATTAATAGAGGAAAAACTGAACATAATTAAATAGTAATAATAGAACCTCAAAGAAAATTGTGCTTGATCCTCAAGAGAAAACAACACTGGAGACTTAGCCTTCCATTAATCAATAGAGAATGAAATTATAGATTGAAGAACAAAATTTTATTGCTGAAACGAAAAGTAAAAAAATGGAATTGCAAAATGAAAAAGTGTCTAAAAGAAGAAAAGCCTAAAACTAAAAATGAAAACAGGAGAGAGAGGAGAGAGAGAAGGGAGGGCCTAAACTAGAACCTTGGTGCTGTTATATAGTTTTCCAACCCCAAAGCTTACAAATCTGTTTTAAATCCAAGCCCATAAATAAAATAAAATCAAATCTATATAAGATAAGATAAGATAAGATCTAGATGAAATAATATCTAGATGAGATCAAATCTAAATAATATCTAGATAAGATAAAGTCTAGATAAGATAAAATTTTGTAGAATAAAATAGTCTGCCCTCTTCAAGTCCAAGCCCAATTCTGGATTCAAGCCCAATGCTTCATTAATTCCTAAAATTAGATTAAAAACATCAAATTAGCTAAATGAGCCCAAATAATAAAATTGCCTAATTAATTTGACAATTAAGACTAATCAGTAATTAAAATGGTGCAAAAAGGGTTAAGAAATAGGAGAAAATAATGGCACATCAACCCCCCCCCCCCCCCCCTACTTAGCCTTTTGCACTCTTGGGCAAAATGAAACAAAGAACAAAATCCAAGGATATCAAAGAGAGACAAACAAAAACATTTTCATTTTTCTCAATGAACATCAAGGAATGAAAGGAATGGGTAACATCTAACATGAAGAGATCCAAAGAGTCAAGACATTCGTGAAAATCATTCAAGCAACCCAATCATGGAAAAATAGTTAATCAGCTCAAGAATGAAAAGTGATAAAGCCTCACAAGATATACACTCTATCTCTCAAGTGTCTAGGCTACTGTTTACTCTTGAAGCACCCATGAAAACAAACACCACATAGACTTGGCAAAATTCTAAAATTGACAAACAACTTGACAAACACATGCACATGAGGATCAAAAGGTCTTTAAAGGTTGTAATGGGGCCAAGGACAAGGTAGGGAAAAAAATATGGAATAAGTAGCTAAATCCCAAAGGAATAGAGGAGTAAAGGGGAATAAGTGGAAATTAAGCGCAAGTAGTAAACCCAAACCCTCTAATATCAACAAAATCAACCAAGGCTCCCAAATCAAGTCCTCATAACAAGACCTTATTTATTCAACTTCACTTCTTTTCTTCTTTTTTTTTTTTGAATAGTACGAATTTGCAGCAATTGAAATTGTTTTTTTCATTTTTTTTAAACAGTACGAATTTGAAGATTAAAGTAAGAACTAGGCAATATATATATACATCAAGCATGGCCAAAATAAAACATTAAGCATGGCCAAAAATCATATCTTCCAATGAAACATACCCCCCCCCCCCCCCACACTTATTCCCAAAACAATTCCAAAGCTCCAAAATTCCTTAAGGGTAAGGTGATATCATGGTTTTTCACTTAAGGCTTGTAATGAGTTTCAAAACAAAGAAAGGGGAACATAGGCTCAAAGGGGCTATCAAAGGAATTAATTCAAGGTAAGTCCATTTGGCTAGAAGCTTATAAGAACAAAATTGCCTAAATCATTTCCAAATATGCATGTGAATTAGGAAGCATCAACAAGAATCAAGCCAAGGCTATTGTGCAAGCAATCAATGGGGCAAAACACACCAAAAGATTATGATGATGGATGGCTCAAATTCTCAAAAAGGTAAACTTATCACTTTCAAATTGAGCTTTCAAAACTATCATGACATGTAGAGGAAAAACAAGGATTTCAAATCACAAAATGTCAAGAGACTTTTATTTTCAGAACAATTTTCTCATTTCTTGAACATATCCTGTAATTCAAAGAAAAATATGCAAAGTTGTACATGCAAACAGAATTGACCAAAAATATTAAACTAGAAACCCAACAAAACTAACAAATTTAACACAAACAAAACTAACAAAACTAGCAAAACCAAAACCAAAGAACACTCCCCCCCCATACTTAAACAACACATTGTCCTTAATGTAGCACAATTAAAAGATTAAAAGCAATTAAACCATCAAATAGAATAAGACAAATGTAATAAAAGTAAAGAAGGAGAGAGGAAAAGAAAAACTCCCTATGTCATGGTGGAGGAAGAGTAGGGTGGAGTAAGGAAGTCTCTTCCACCACTACGTCCACTAAAGAAGGGTTTGTGAGGAATGGCTTAAGTCAGTGTCCATTGACCTTGAAGGTCTTGTTTTGTGGAGTCGCTTTTGACCTCAACTATACCATAAGGAAAAACATTAGTAACAACAAAAGGACCAATCCACTTAGACCTCAACTTACCACTCATGAGTCCAAGCTTAGAATTATACAATAACACTTTTTGCCCAACCATGAAGTCCTTCTTAATTATCATGCTATCATGGAACTTCTTGGTCTTTTCTTTGTAGAACTTGGCATTGTCATATGCTTCTAGGCGGATTTCATCTATCTCACTCAGTTGTAACTTTCTTTCCTCACCAGCTTGATCCATAGAGAAGTTGCAGGTCTTCACTGCCCAGTATGTTTTGTGCTCAATCTCAACTGGAAGATGACATGCCTTTCCAAAGACAACCCGATAAGGAGACATTCCTATGGGTGCTTTGTAGGCAGTCCTATGTGCCCAAAGAGCATCATCTAGCCTGGTACTCCAATCTTTCCTGCTTGGCTGCACAACCTTCTCTAAAATTCTCTTGATCTCCCTGTTAGAAATTTATGCCTGTCCATTGGTTTGGGGGTGGTATGGTGTGGATACCCTGTGTACAACCCCGTACTTTTTAAGCAAGGCATGCATTGATTTGTTGCAAAAATGGGTTCCTTGATCACTAACGATTGCTTTTGTTCTAGTGGGCTTGGCTTCCACCCATTTTGAAACATAATCAACTACAAGGAGAATGTAAACATAACCAAAAGATATAGGAAAAAGGCCCATGAAATCTATACCCCATACATCAAACACCTCACAAAATAGCATAGGTTTCTGAGACATTTGTTGTCGCCATGTAAGTGCACTTCCTGCTCTCTGACACTGCTCACAAGTGCTACAAATCTTCCACGCATCTTTAAAGATAGTGGGCCAATAAAAGCCACAGTCAAGCACTTTGCGAGCTGTCCTTTGAACACCCAGATGACCTCCCGGTGTGGAAGAATGATAGAACCGCAGGACTGAGTCAGTCTCATGATCTGGAATGCATCGTCTAATGACTTGATCACTGCACAATTTCCACAAGTAGGGGTCATCTCAAATAAAATGCTTAGCATCACTTTTAATTTTATCTTTTTGAGCCTTAGATGCTAAGGGAGGAAAAACAGAAGCAACTAAATAATTGACAATGTTAGCAAACCAGGGAGTAGAAAGAGAATCAGAAATACTATACAATATATATAAATAATCATCCGGGAAATCATCCCGAATGGATGAATCCTCATCAAACACATGTTCAATCCGACTCAAACGATCAGCAACTAAATTTTGTGCTCCGCTCCTATCACAGATCTCCAAGTCAAATTCTTGGAGCTAGAGCATCCATCGAATCAACCTAGGCTTTGAATCATCCTTCTTCAACAAGTACTTTAAAGCTGCATGGTCAGTATAAACAATAATGCGAGTACCAAGCAAATAAGAACAAAATTTTTCAAGAGCAAAAACTATGGCTAGTAGCTCTTTCTCAGTAGTAGTATAATTCGCTTGGGCAGCATCTAAAGTCCTAGAAGCATAATATATCACCCTAGGCAATTTATCAATTTTCTGAGCAAGGACAGCCCCCAATGCATAATTTGATGCATCATACATAAGCTCAAAAGGGGCTATCCAATCGGGTGCCTGTATGATGGGGGTGGTAGTCAGTGCTCTTTTGAGGCAATCAAAAGCCTCCTTGCATTTATCATTAAAGTCAAACTCCACCTCCTTTTGCAACAAGTTGGATAGTGGAAGGGCTACCTTGCTAAAATCTCTTATAAGGCGCCTGTAGAATCCTGCATGACCAAGAAAATATCGCTCCTCTCGCACGCAAGAGGGGTAAGGCAATTGTGAAATAATAGAATTTTTTGCAGGATGTACTTCAATGCCCTTATTGGAAATAATGTGGCCTAAAACTATACCTTGCTTAACCATAAAATGACATTTTTCAAAATTTAGAACAAGGTTAGTTTCAGTGCATCTATTCAAAACCTTTTCCAGACTAACCAAACAAATATCAAAAGAGGATCCATATACAGTGAAATAATCCATAAACACCTCTATGCAATTTTCTAAAAATTCACTAAAAATACTGATCATGCATCGCTGGAAGGTACCAAGGGCATTGCATAGGCCGAAAGGCATCCTCCGATAGGCAAAAGTGCCGAAGGGGTAGGTGAATATGGTCTTTTCCTAATCTTCAGGAGCAATAGTGATTTGCATATAACCAAAAAAACCATCAAGGAGATAGTGGTGAGATTTACCTGCTAGGCATTCAAGCATCTGGTCAATGAATGGCAGTGGAAAATGGTCCTTTTGGGTAACATGGTTCAGCCTCCTATAGTCGATGCAGACTCTCCAACTGTTCTGCACTTGAGTAGGAATCAGCTCCTCCTTCTCATTTTTGATCACGGTGAGGCTGGTTTTCTTCGGGACTACATGGATAGGACTCACCCATTGGCTGTTGGAGATAGGATAAATGATTCCAGCTTGCAAAATCTTGGTTACCTCCTTCTTCACTACATCAAGAATCACCGGGTTGAGTCTTCTCTATGGCTGTCTTACTGATTTATCCCCATCCTCTAAATTTATTCGATGCATACATGTGGATGGGCTAATACTAGGAATGTCCGCCAGGGTCCAGCCTATAGCCTTCTTATGCTTCTTGAGAACTGAAAACAGCTTCTCCTCTTACTCATTAGCAAGGGAGGCAAATATAATTACTTGAAAACTTTTGCTATCATCCAAGTAAGCATATTTTAAATTTGATGGTAGAGGCTTCATTTCTGGTGTGGGCGGCTGGATAATGGTAGAAAGAGATGGTTTCTCAGCCTGTACCTCATAAAGAAAGTCAGAGGTATGTGTACATCCTGAAACATGGTTAGTTCTATCTGACTCTAGAAAATCAATCTCAAGAGGTAAAACATCACCAGACATGTAATTAATATCAATTTTAGATTCACTCTCAGCATCAAATTCAGACATATGATCAAGTACAAATTCAGATTCAATGCATGAAGAGTGACAGGCATGCAAATTAGAATGAAGATCAGTCATGTATTCATCAACAATATGGTCAATTATTTCAACACGAAATACAGAAAGATCTTTAGATGGGTGTTTCATAGCATCAAGAATATTAAAATGAACAGTTATATCACCAAACTCCATAGATAGTGTGCCTGCATATACATCTATCTTAGTTCTAGCATTTTTCATAAAAGGTCTGCCTAGAATGATGGGAACTGATCCTTTAGAAAATCCCTCCTCCATATTCAAAATATAAAATCAACAGGGAAAATCAGTTCACCAACTCTAACTAAGACATCCTCTATGAAACCAACAGGATAGGCAACACTTCTATTAGCTAAATGAATTACCACATCAGTTGAGTGCAAAGGACCTAGAGATAGAGAATTAAAAATAGACAGAGGCATAACACTAACAGAAGCTCCTAAATCTAGCATGGCATTGTCAAACTTATTGTTCCCTATAATACAAGGTATGCTGAATGTACCTGGATCTTTACATTTTTCAGGGATTTGGGGGACAGATTTACCAATCAATGCGGAGACATTTCTGCCCATACTAATTCTTTCACTTCCTTTCAGCTTCCGCTTATTAGTGCACAGCTCCTTCAAGAATTTAGTATATCTTGGAATTTGCTTTATTGCATCCAGCAGAGGTATGTTTACCTCTACTTTTCTAAATGTTTCCAAGATCTCCTTCTCTGCCTCTTCCATTTTTTTTGTTGGAAATTGCTCTTGGAGGGAATGGAAGAGGGATATGCTGCTTCTGTAAATCAGAATTGCCAGTGGAAGATTCACCTGCATAGAAATTGTTAGGTAACTTACTCTTTAAATTTTTGTCATCTTCTTTTTTTGGAGTAGAGTGAGGTTTGGCAGGTTCAATTGCGGACGAGGAAGGTGCTACTGGTTGAGGTCCTTGACACTGCTTTCCCGACCTCAATGAAATGACACTCACATTTTTGGGATTCTGGACAGATTGAGAAGACAATCTGTCAGAATTATGGGATTGTTGTTGATTTAACTGTGTAGCCAATTGTCCCATCTGATTAGTTAAGCTCTGAATGGAGGCTCTGGTCTCTTGTTGAAACTGCATGTTTTGCATAGTCATTTACCTCACAAGTTCTTTAAGGGAAGATTGCGGAGGAGCCTCAATTGTTTGCTGTTTTTGGGGCTGTTGCTGTTGTTGTTGTTGCTGGATTGGTGGAGGAACGTATGGTCTGCTTGGGCCAGCAGCATTCTGAAAATAAGGTTGTTCTTGTTGTTGTTGTTGTTGTGAAGGATTCAACCATCTAAGGTTAAGATGATTCCACCACCCGGGATTGTACCTGTTGCTGGAGAGGTCATAATTGTTTTGTTGTGGCTAATTTTGCTGCTGAGGTTGAGGAGGTTTGTTGTAGATGTTTGCAGCATAAGCTTCAGGCTGCTCAATTGCTTTAGATTGTTGAACAGAAGGGCAAAGGTCTGTGTGGTGGTTAGCAGAGGAGCATAAACCATAGAGTCTGGCGACAGGTGAAGATTTTTGATTCATGGCCTGTTGGGTTACCAGGTTAACCAAGGCATCTAGTTTACCTTCAAGTTTCTTAGTCTCACCTGATGAAGATGAATTCGTGGCTACTTCATGCACTCCTCTAATGACAATAGCATCACTTTTGGCACTAAATTGCTGGGAGTTTGAAGCCATCTTCTCAATTAAATTTCTGGCTTCAGCAAGGGTCATGTCTCCAAGGGCTCCACCACATGCAACATCAATCATACTTATCTCCATGTTACTGAGTCCTTCATAAAAATATTGGAGAAGGAGCTGCTCAGAAATCTGGTGGTGAGGGCAACTGGCACATAGTTTTTTAAATCTCTCCCAGTTCGTGATAGACCTTGGAGCAAGGTAATAAAGCCAGTCCTTTGCCACTCCCTCTAAAGAATGAGGAAAGGCCTTCAGAAATATGTGATCCTCTTGGACATCTGGGGGTTTCATGGTGGAGCAGACAATATGGAATTCTTTCAGATGTTTATGCGGGTCTTCACCTGCAAGGCCATGAAACTTTGGAAGCAAATGGATCAATCCAGTTTTAAGAGCATATGGGACATCCTTATCAGGGTATTAGATGCACAAGCTTTCGTAGGTGAAATCAGGTGCAACCATTTCCCTTAGAGTCCTCTCACGGGGTGGAGGTTGTGCCATGTTCTCAGAATGTTCAAAATCAGAATGTTCAAAACAATAATGCTCAAAATCACCAATAACAGAATTCTCAGGATGCTCAAAAGGTACTAAATGAGGTCTAACTAATCTATGAAATGTCCTATCTATCTCAGGATCAAAGGGTTGTAAGTCAAGTGGATTTCCTCTAGTCATACACTATATTCATCATGCACAACTAGTTGCTTTCTGTCGCAACCTACCCTTCGGTGGGAGGGCGACGCGTGACTCGCGGGTGCATGTTCCAAGAAAGGAATACGCACGGAGTCGCCACCAACGTGTATTTGAGGAAAACGTCGGAAAAACCGGAAAAAGACGTGATCTACGAACCCTAAGTGAAAAGTTCGGGAGTTGTATTTACGCACGGGGAAGGTATTAGCACCCCATGCGTCCATCACAAGAGACGACAACCTTTAATCAAATGTGCAAATATGACTTCAATTTATATTCTTTTCCCTTTTTACGTTCTTATGTCTTTTTTATGCCTTTTTATGTTTTTATCTTTTTGTGGTCGACAAGGGCATTTCCCTTTGCTCCTACGTATTCCTCAATTGTGATGAGAAAATCAGACCTACGTAGTTCTTTCATGAACAAAGCGTTTTGGTTAAGTTATTTTTTATCCTTTTTTGCAAGATATGTTATTATTGAATGAAAGGTCATTTAAGGCGTTGGACCATTAGACAATCTTTCGATTCTTTTGAAAAGTGAGAAAACATTAAGGCATTGGACCATTAATGATTTCTTTATTTTTAAAAGAGGTAACAAAGTTACATATTGATTTTAGGCTTTTTAGAAATCTACACTTAACCAATAAAAGCGGAAAAGACCATTTCAAGGCGTTGGACCTTTGAAAATGGCTTTTTTAGGCGATGACAAAAGTTTGTTTTATGAATTGATTTTAGCCTTAGTTTCACTTTGGTTATTAGTCGATTTGATTTAAGAAAGAGAAATCCCAAAGAAAAACGTCAGATTGATTTTTTGATTTATTTTACTAAAAGATATTTTCGATTATTATATTATTATTTTACCTCTTTTTGGTTTCCAACGTGGTTACGGCATGACCGAACGGTTGGATTTCATTTTAATAGAAATTAACGGATGTTGCAATTCAAATGATCGGTGGAAATTTATTTTATTTTTGATTAGAGGAGAAAATGACTTAAGTAAATGACTAAAGCACGTCAAAAGGGGGTATGGAAAGTAAATGAAATGAAAATAAAATCACGTGAAAACAAATGAGGACCACTAAGGGTACATAGAATGAATTGAAAAGTTCGATTTCGGGAACTTACCGGTTGAAGACCGAAGAACGAACGACGAACGACGAAGAACGGTTGAATATCTTCGCAAAATGACCCACAGAAACATTACGGAAGCGCCTCGGCTTGGATTTTCTTCACGGAAACAATTTTTTTCACTAATTTCAAGTGATCTCCAAAAACCAGAAGGGCAGAACATTTTTGTTCTTCCCTCCTTCCCCTATTTATAGGAAAAGGAAGGAGATGCTTGCCACCCAGCTCGCCCAGGCGAGCTAGGTTGCTTCCTACAGAAGCAACCACCTTCTGGAGGAACATCCTGGAAGGCCCATGTGGGCCTGGTTGCTATTTGAACCCCCATTTTTACTAAATACACCCCCTACCCTTTTTGGTGATTCTTTTTTCGTAAAGTTACGGAAACTTACGAATTTCGTAACGATACTTGTTTTCTTTCTGTAAGGTTACGGAACCTTACGAGTCACGCAATTACTCCCTTTTTTGGCTTTCAGAATGTTACGGAACCTCACGGATTGTGCACTAACACTTCCTTTTAATTTTCGGCATGTCACAGAACTTCACGGATTGTGCTACAACGCTTTTCTTTTGGCTTCCGGCATGTCTCGGAACTTCACAAATTGCCTAACGATGGGTGCCAAATACCTCGAAGTGGTCAAACGAGGGTCGCATCCCAACAACAGATGGTCCCCAGACGAAATTAGGTTATGACAGTTGCCCCTCTTTACTTGTCTTTTATTGGAGATAAAAGGGAAGTAAAGATAAGACACTAATTTCGTTCGAGTGAAACACCATTCGGCCAGTGAACCTCCCTGCCAGCGGAACCTGCAAAAATATGAAAATGATCAGTATCGACACATCATCCTGATACTGTCGAATTTGTTCCTCTTGGTTGATACAAGACGCAGAATGGCCATAGTTGTCTCTGCATTTTGTTGGACACGATCGAGCCTGGGCGACGAGACACAGAATGACCATAATTTGTCTCTGCGTACCACCGAACACGATCGCCTATGGATGGCGAAAAGGTGCGCGGAATGACCATAATTTGTCTCCGCCCACCTCTTGACTTACTGTCCCCGAATGACAAAGGGTGCAGAATCTATCTCTGCGCGTTTATCACTCGACTTGCGAAATATGAATGACAAAGGGTGTAGAATCTGTCTCTGCGCATTAACCACCCAACTTGCTGTTCTTGAATGATAAAGGGCGCAGAATTCGTCTATGCGCGTTTATCCACTCAGCTTGCTGCTCTTGAATGATAAAGGGCGCAGAATTCGTCTATGCACGTTTATCACCCAATTTGCGAAATCTGAATGGCAAAGGGCACAGAATTCGTCTATCCGCGTTTACCACTCGACTCGCTGCTCCTGAATGATAAAGGGCGCATAATCTATCTCTGCGCGTTTACCACCCAACTTGTTGTTCCTGAATGATAAAGGGCGCAAAATTCTTCTATGCACGTTCATCCACTCAGCATGCTGCTCTTCAATGATAAAGGGCACAGAATTTGTCTGTGCGCGTTTATCACCCAATGTGCGAAATCTGAATGGTAAAGGGCGCATAATTCGTCTATGCGCATTTACGACTCAACTCGCTGCTCCTGAATGGTAAAGGGCGTAGAATCTGTCTCTGTGTGTTTACCACCCAACTTGTTGTTCCTGAATTATAAAGGGCGCAAAATTCGTCTATGCGCGTTTATCACCCAATTTGTGAAATCTGAATGGCAAAGGACGCTGAATTCGTCTATGCGTGTTTACCACTCGACTCGCTGCTCCTGAATGATAAAGGGCAGAAAATCTGTCTCTGCACGTTTACCGCCCAACTTGTTGTTCCTGAATGATAAAGGGCACAGAATTCGTCTATGCGCGTTTATTCACTCGGCTTGCTGCTCTTGAATGATAAAGGGCGCAGAATTCGTCTATGTGCATTTTTCACCCAATTTGCGAAATCTGAATGGCAAAGGGTGCAGAATTCGTCTATGCGCATTTACCACTTGACTGGCTGCTCCTGAATGGTAAAGGGCGCAGAATCTGTCTCTGCACGTTTACCACCCAACTTGTTGTTCCTGAATGATAAAGGGCGCAGAATTTGTCTATTCGCGTTTATCACCCAATTTGCGAAATCTGAATGGCAAAGGGCACAAAATTTGTCTATGCGCGTTTACCACTCGACTTGCTGCTCCTGAATGATAATGGACGCAGAAACTGTCTCTGCGCATTTACCACCCAACTTGTTGTTCCTGAATGATAAAGGGCGCAGAATTCGTCTATGCGCATTTATCACCCAATTTGCGAAATCTGAATGGCAAAGGGCGTAGAATTCGTCTATGCGCGTTTACCACTCGACTCGTTGCTCCTGAATGATAATGGGCGCAAAATCTGTCTCTGCGCGTTTAGCACCCAACTTGTTGTTCCTGAATGATAAAGGGCACAAAATTCGTCTATGCGCGTTTATCACCCAATTTGCAAAATCTGAATGGCAAAGGGCACAGAATTCGTCTATGCGCATTTACCACTCGACTCGCTGCTCCTGAATGATAAAGGGCGCAAAATCTGTCTCTACACGTTTACCACCCAGCTTGTTGTTCCTGAATGATAAATGGCACAGAATTCGTCTATGCGTGTTTATCCACTCAGCTTGCTGCTCTTGAATGATAAAGGGGGCAGAATCTGTCTCTGCGCGTTTATCACTCATCGAGCGTGCGGATGACTGTAATCTGTCTACGAATGTCATCGGGCTCGCTGCCTCTGGATGACAAAAGGCACAGAAGACGACGTTAGTCTCTGCGTGCTATCATGCTTTGAGTCTTAGAGATAGCAAAAGAAAGTTTTAAAAGTGCGGATAACCACTTGAGTATCTCCACATGTCACGTGACTCCAGGGTCAGTATGACAGAAATTGCCTGCACGGATGATGACATAAATCTCCGCGTGTCAACGGGCTTGTTGGCCGCGATTGACAAAGGGTGCAGAAGACGACATTAGTCTCTGCGTGCTATCATGCTTTGAGTCTTAGAGATAGCAAAAGAAAGTTTTAAAAGTGCGGATAACCACTTGAGTATCTCCACATGTCACGTGACTCCAGGGTCAGTATGACAGAAATTGCCTGCACGGATGATGACATAAATCTCCGCGTGTCAACGGGCTTGTTGGCCGCGATTGACAAAGGGTGCAGAAGACGACATTAGTCTCTGCGTGCTATCATGCTTTGAGTCTTAGAGATAGCAGAAGAAAGTTTAAACGGATAACCACTCGGGTATCTCCGCATGTCACGTGACTCCAAGGTAAGTATGACAGAAATTGTCTGCGCGGAAGATGACGTAAATCTTCACGTGTCAACGGGCTTGTTGGCCGCGATTGACAAAGGGTGCAGAAGACGACGTTAGTCTCTACGTTCTATCATGCTTTGAGTCTTAGAGATAGCAAAAGAAAGTTTAAACGGATAACCACTTGGGTATCTCCGCATGTCATGTGACTCCAGGGTGAGTATGATAGAAATTGTCTGCGCGGAAGATGATGTAAATCTCCACGTGTCAACGGGCTTGTTGGCCGTGATTGACAAAGGGTTCAGAAGACGACATTAGTCTCTATGTGTTATCATGCTTTGAGTCTTAGAGATAGCAAAAGAAAGTTTAAATGGATAACCACTCGGGTATCTCCACATGTCACGTGACTCCAAGGTCAGTATGACAGAGATTGTGGGGCGGCCGACAAAAGCAAGGCTCTTGCTCCTACGTATCCTCAATGAGGAACTCAGACCTACGTAGTTCTGGATAACTTGTGAGACTAAAATAGTTTTGGTGTTTTCTTCATTAAAATGCGAACACGCTTTAGTAAAGAGAAAAAACTTCCAACCAATTAGAGCAACATATGCTTTTTGGATAAAAAACAATGTGTCTACCGGGGAAGGAGAGCCTGCTGATGAAATTTTCTCATGACTATTAATGAGACTTTGGATGTTAGCATTTCGCTTCTAAATGACCATTTACAGGAAACACTGGGTCCAACAAATATAGAAGAAAATCACTCAAAGTGTATCAATCTCACACGGGTAAGTGTTTCATCCTAATTCCGAACCATAGATATGTCATGACTTGATTTTGCAAATCATTTCCTATCAAATCAAAGATTACATGCGTGATCATGGATCAATAGGACTTTTCTTGGGAATGGGTTCTTTTGGTGGGAAATTTGGCTTTGAGTTTTTGGTCCTTTTCTCCCCTCTCCTTTTTTTTTGTTTTTGTTTAGTGTGAGGCGAACAAGTCACCGACACACAGGATTTTGGTTGGCAATCAAAGGGAGAGAACCACTTTAGGTCGTGGTTTCCTTTCTTTTTTTGTTTATTTGGTGACAATTCTGTATTGTTAAGACATTGTCTGGTCCAAAGACCTTTCTGCATATATCTTTTGTTTTTCTTCTGATCCTTGATTGGGAATTCTCTTTCTTTTTTGCTTTCCCCCATTTTCCTTGATTGGGAATTTTCCCTTTTTGCTTTCTTCTGATTCTTTTGATCGGGAATTTTCTCCTTTTCTCTTCTTTTCTTTTTCTTTTTTTGTTTTCTTTTGAGGGCAAGGTTTATGGTGAGTTGGGACTTTGGCTCAAGGCTTGTAGAACGAATGGACATGATATATGTCAGGGTGTTAGTCTGGTTCAGGGATAAAAGGGAATGTCCCACATTATTTCCATGACACAAATGCAACAATGATGATTTGGAAATTTTATGCAAAACTAGTCATGCATGCACCTATGTGGACACTCAAGTGTCAATTTTTTATGGTCATGTGATGCTAGGGCTCAGGATTCATATCTTCTATTTTAGTCAACCCAGTGTTTCCAAAATATGTTATCTCATCAATTTGTGCATTCATCCGAGTCCATTTTTGGGTGTTCAGGAAAATTTTCAAAGCATTCACCCTTCAGATGTATACACATTTTTTTCAAAAACTGGTTATGATCAGTGAATGTTTTCAAAGAAAAGCTAGAAGTCATCTCTTTTCAAAAGCATGTTGGTTTTTCAGCTAGACAACTTATTTTTCTTTTTTCTCTTTTCCTTTTTATCATGTGTTTATTTCTTTTCCTTGTTTGTTTTTGTTTTTTTCTTTTCATGAGGTATTTTGCTACCTAACATGTGTATATTTTTGTGAGGTATTTTTGCTATATACATGCATATCCAAGGTATCTTGCTACCTAAACATACATATATATGTTTTGTGTGGTATTTTTTGGTTACATACATGCATATCCAAGGTATCTTTCTACCTAAACATACATATATATATATTTTGTGAAGTATTTTTTGTTACATACATGCATATCCAAGGTATCTTTTGTTAGTGCTTAGCTTTACTGAGTTTTAAGAGATTGGCTAAAATTTTGTTAAAACATAAGCACTTAGACAATGATGGAAAGCTGGAGTTGCTGCACATGATGTCCAACATTATGTCAAGGAATCAGATCGGGCTGCACAATGCACAAGGCAAGATAAAATGTCAAATGAAGAATTGAAGCTGCAGGATCCACGATGTCGGATACAATGTCCAGGACATCCTGCCCGAAAATACTGGACACATAAATCTGTTATATCTTTAACAGATTAATGTGCAGTTAGCAACAGATTTGGCGATCTATCTTTAGGAACGAATTAAAACATAATTAAAGTTCGAATTACAAACTTGAATAGTTTGTTCAGGGATTAAAGATTAAAGATAAAAACTAAAAGATCAAACTTTATCTTTTAGATCTTTAAGTGCAGATTTTTCAGGAGAATGATAGATCTCATCCAGCGCAAGTTGTTGCAGCCCAGATACGCACACTGCTATATAAACATGAAGGCTGCACGGGTTTTGTACCAAGTCCGAGATTGAAGAGTTATTTTGTGAGTTTTGGGACTTGAGTGTTTTGTGAGCCACCTTGATGTTACCCTAACATCAAGTGTTGGACCTGAGTGTGTAGAGTTGATCTCTATTGTTCAGAGAGAAATCTCTGGTGTGTATTTGATTTAATTGTAAACACGGGAGAGTGAGTGAGAGGGAGTGAGAGGGGTTCTCATATCTAAGAGTGGCTCTTAGGTAGAGGTTGCACGGGTAGTGGTTAGGTGAGAAGGTTGTAAACAGTGGCTGTTAGATCTTCGAACTAACACTATTTTAGTGGATTTCCTCCCTGGCTTGGTAGCCCCCAGATGTAGGTGACGTTGCACCGAACTGGGTTAACAATTCTCTTGTGTTATTTACTTGTTTAATTTGTTCATACAGTCAAATATAATCTGCATGTTCTGAAGCGTGATGTCGTGACATCCGGTACGACATCTGTCATTGGTATCAGAATTTCAATTGGTATCAGAGCGGGCACTCGAAATCACTGAGTGAGATCTAGGGAGATAAATTCTGATGAACATGGAGAAAGAAGGAGGACCAGTGAACAGACCACCAATTCTGGATGGAACCAACTATGAATACTGGAAAGCAAGGATGGTGGCCTTCCTCAAATCACTGGATAGCAGAACCTGGAAAGCTGTCATCAAAGGCTGGGAACATCCCAAGATGCTGGACACAGAAGGAAAGCCCACTGATGGATTGAAGCCAGAAGAAGACTGGACAAAAGAAGAAGACGAATTGGCACTTGGAAACTCCAAAGCCTTGAATGCTCTATTCAATGGAGTTGACAAGAATATCTTCAGACTGATCAACACTTGCACTGTGGCCAAGGATTCATGGGAGATCCTGAAAACCACTCATGAAGGAACCTCCAAAGTGAAGATGTCCAGATTGCAACTATTGGCTACAAAATTCGAAAATCTGAAGATGAAGGAGGAAGAGTGTATTCATGACTTCCACATGAACATTCTTGAAATTGCCAATGCTTGCACTGCCTTGGGAGAAAGGATGACAGATGAAAAGCTGGTGAGAAAGATCCTCAGATCTTTGCCTAAAAGATTTGACATGAAAGTCACTGCAATAGAGGAGGCCCAAGACATTTGCAACATGAGAGTAGATGAACTCATTGGTTCCCTTCAAACCTTTGAGCTAGGACTCTCGGATAGGACTGAAAAGAAGAGCAAGAACCTGGCGTTCGTGTCCAATGATGAAGGAGAAGAAGATGAGTATGACCTGGATACTGATGAAGGTCTGACTAATGCAGTTGTGCTCCTTGGAAAACAGTTCAACAAAGTGCTGAGCAGAATGGACAAGAGGCAGAAACCACATGTCCGGAACATCCCTTTCGACATCAGGAAAGGTAGTGAATACCATAAAAGGTCAGATGAAAAGCCCAGTCACAACAAAGGAGTTCAATGCCATGGGTGTGAAGGCTATGGACACATCAAAGCTGAATGTCCCACTCATCTCAAGAAGCAGAGGAAAGGACTTTCTGTATGTCGGTCTGATGATACAGAGAGTGAACAAGAAAGTGATTCTGACAGAGATGTGAATGCACTCACTGGGAGATTTGAATCTGCTGAAGATTCAAGTGATACAGATAGTGAAATCACTTTTGATGAGCTTGCTATATCCTATAGAGAACTATGCATCAAAAGTGAGAAGATTCTTCAGCAAGAAGCACAACTAAAGAAGGTCATTACAAATCTGGAGGCTGAGAAGGAGGCACATGAAGAGGAAATCTCTGAACTTAAAGGAGAAATTGGTTTTCTGAACTCTAAACTGGAAAACATGACAAAATCAATAAAGATGCTGAATAAAGGCTCAGATTTGCTTGATGAGGTGCTACAGCTTGGGAAGAATGTTGGAAACCAGAGAGGACTTGGATTTAATCATAAATCTGCTGGCAGAACGACCATGACAGAATTTGTTCCTGCCAAAAACAGCACTGGAGCCACGATGTCACAACATCGGTCTCGACATCATGGAACGCAGCAGAAAAAGAGCAAAAGAAAGAAGTGGAGGTGTCACTACTGTGGCAAGTATGGTCACATAAAGCCCTTTTGCTATCATTTACATGGCCATCCACATCATGGAACTCAAGGTAGCAGTAGAGGAAGGAAGATGATGTGGGTTCCAAAACACAAGACTGTTAGTCTTGTTGTTCATACTTCACTTAGAGCATCAGCTAAGGAAGATTGGTACCTAGATAGCGGCTGTTCCAGACACATGACAGGAGTTAAAGAATTCCTGGTGAACATTGAACCTTGCTCCACTAGCTATGTGACATTTGGAGATGGTTCTAAAGGAAAGATCACTGGAATGGGAAAGCTAGTCCATGATGGACTTCCTAGTCTGAACAAAGTACTGCTGGTGAAGGGACTGACTGCGAACTTGATCAGCATCAGTCAGTTGTGTGATGAAGGATTCAATGTAAACTTCACATAGTCAGAATGCTTGGTGACAAATGAGAAGAGTGAAGTCCTAATGAAGGGCAGCAGATCAAAGGACAACTGTTACCTATGGACACCTCAAGAAACCAGTTACTCCTCCACATGTCTATTCTCCAAAGAAGATGAAGTCAAAATATGGCATCAAAGATTTGGACATCTGCACTTAAGAGGCATGAAGAAAATCATTGACAAAGGTGCTGTTAGAGGCATTCCCAATCTGAAAATAGAAGAAGGCAGAATCTGTGGTGAATGTCAGATTGGAAAGCAAGTCAAGATGTCCCACCAGAAGCTTCAACATCAGACCACTTCCAGGGTGCTGGAACTACTTCACATGGACTTGATGGGGCCTATGCAAGTTGAAAGCCTTGGAGGAAAGAGGTATGCCTATGTTGTTGTGGATGATTTCTCCAGATTTACCTGGGTCAACTTTATCAGAGAGAAATCAGACACCTTTGAAGTATTCAAGGAGTTGAGTCTAAGACTTCAAAGAGAAAAAGAATGTGTCATCAAGAGAATCAGGAGTGACCATGGCAGAGAGTTTGAAAACAGCAAGTTTACTGAATTCTACACATCTGAAGGCATCACTCATGAGTTCTCTGCAGCCATTACACCACAACAAAATGGCATAGTTGAAAGGAAAAACAGGACTTTGCAAGAAGCTGCTAGGGTCATGCTTCATGCCAAAGAACTTCCCTATAATCTCTGGGCTGAAGCCATGAACACAGCATGCTACATCCACAACAGAGTCACACTTAGAAGAGGGACTCCAACCACACTGTATGAAATCTGGAAAGGGAGGAAGCCAACTGTCAAGCACTTCCACATCTTTGGAAGTCCATGTTACATTTTGGCAGATAGAGAGCAAAGGAGAAAGATGGATCCCAAGAGTGATGCAGGAATATTCTTGGGATACTCTACAAACAGCAGAGCATATAGAGTATTCAATTCCAGAACCAGAACTGTGATGGAATCCATCAATGTGGTTGTTGATGATCTAACTCCAGCAAGAAAGAAGGATGTCGAAGAAGATGTCAGAACATCGGGAGACAATGTAGCAGATACAGCTAAAAGTGCAGAAAATGCAGAAAACTCTGATTCTGCTACAGATGAACCAAACATCAATAAACCTGACAAGAGTCCCTCCATTAGAATCCAGAAGATGCACCCCAAGGAGCTGATTATAGGAGATCCAAACAGAGGAGTCACTACAAGATCAAGGGAGATTGAGATTGTCTCCAATTCATGTTTTGTCTCCAAAATTGAGCCCAAAAATGTGAAAGAGGCACTGACTGATGAGTTCTGGATCAATGCTATGCAAGAAGAATTGGGGCAATTCAAAAGGAATGAAGTTTGGGAGCTAGTTCCTAGACCCGAGGGAACTAATGTGATTGGCACCAAGTGGATCTTCAAGAACAAAACCAATGAAGAAGGTGTTATAACCAAAAACAAGGCCAGACTTGTTGCTCAAGGCTACACTCAGATTGAAGGTGTAGACTTTGATGAAACTTTCGCCCCTGTTGCTAGACTTGAGTCCATCAGATTGTTACTTGGTGTAGCTTGCATCCTCAAATTCAAGCTGTACCAGATGGATGTGAAGAGCGCGTTTCTGAATGGATACCTGAATGAAGAAGTCTATGTGGAGCAGCCAAAGGGATTTGTAGATCCAACTCATCCAGATCATGTATACAGGCTCAAGAAGGCTCTATATGGATTGAAGCAAGCTCCAAGAGCTTGGTATGAAAGGCTAACAGAGTTCCTTACTCAGCAAGGGTATAGGAAGGGAGGAATTGACAAGACTCTCTTTGTCAAACAAGATGCTGAAAACTTGATGATAGCACAGATATATGTTGATGACATTGTGTTTGGAGGGATGTCGAATGAGATGCTTCGACATTTTGTCCAACAGATGCAATCTGAATTTGAGATGAGTCTTGTTGGAGAGCTGACTTATTTTCTGGGACTCCAAGTGAAGCAGATGGAAGACTCCATATTCCTCTCACAAAGCAAGTATGCAAAGAACATTGTCAAGAAGTTTGGGATGGAAAATGCCAGCCATAAAAGAACACCTGCACCTACTCACTTGAAGCTGTCAAAAGATGAAGCTGGCACCAGTGTTGATCAAAGTCTGTACAGAAGCATGATTGGGAGCTTACTATATTTAACAGCAAGCAGACCTGACATCACCTTTGCAGTAGGTGTGTGTGCAAGATATCAAGCCAATCCCAAGATAAGTCACTTGAATCAAGTAAAGAGAATTCTGAAATATGTAAATGGCACCAGTGACTATGGGATTATGTACTGTCATTGTTCAGATTCAATGCTGGTTGGGTATTGTGATGCTGATTGGGCTGGAAGTGCAGATGACAGAAAAAGCACTTCTGGTGGATGCTTCTATTTGGGAACCAATCTTATTTCATGGTTCAGCAAGAAGCAGAACTGTGTGTCCCTATCTACTGCAGAAGCAGAGTATATTGCAGCAGGAAGCAGTTGTTCACAACTAGTTTGGATGAAGCAGATGCTCAAGGAGTACAATGTCGAACAAGATGTCATGACATTGTACTGTGACAACTTGAGTGCTATTAATATTTCTAAAAATCCTGTTCAACACAGCAGAACCAAGCACATTGACATTAGACATCACTATATTAGAGATCTTGTTGATGATAAAGTTATCACACTGGAGCATGTTGACACTGAGGAACAAATAGCAGATATTTTCACAAAGGCATTGGATGCAAATCAGTTTGAAAAACTGAGGGGCAAGCTGGGCATTTGTCTGCTAGAGGATTTATAGCAATTACTTTTATCTGAACGTGCTCAAACGTTAATAGCGCGTTCTCTACTGGGCCAAAACAAATTCGACCGTTGCTTCACACGTCCCTCTACATTCCTCATTCAAACTCATATTTTAGTGGTAATCTCGTTTTCAGCTTTCCCCAACACCTTTCAGATTTTCACGAAACCATTTCAAAAGCTCTGCTTCTCCATGGCTACCTCACCAAAAGATACTTCATCTCCTGGTTCACCCTCTGTACCATCATCTCCATCATCCACCAAAGCACCATCAAACCAGGAACAACCTGAATTCCATATCCAACCCATACAAATGATTCCTGGTCAAGCCCCTGTTCCTGAGAAACTGGTTCCCAAAAGACAACAGGGAGTGAAGATTTCTGAAAACCCTAGCCTTGCAACAAGTCCTAGGGAAGTAGACCCGGAGATGGATAAGAAGATCCGCAGTATTGTGAGTAGCATTCTGAAAAATGCTTCTGTCCCTAATGCTGATGAAGATGTTCCAACATCTTCCACCCCAAATGTTTCTGTCCCTGATGCTGACAAAGATGTTCCAACATCTTCCACCCCAAATGCTGAAGTCCTCTCTTCATCCAGTAAAGAGGAATCAACAGAGGAAGAGGATCAAGCCACAGAGGAGACCCCTACACCAAGGGCACCAGAACCTGCTCCAGGTGACCTCATTGACCTAGAAGAAGTAGAATCTGATGAGGAACCCATTGCCAACAAGTTGGCACCTGGCATTGCAGAAAGATTACAAAGCAGAAAGGGGAAAACCCCCATTACTAGGTCTGGACGAATCAAAACTATGGCACAGAAGAAGAGCACACCAATCACTCCTACCACATCCAGATGGAGCAAAGTTGCAATTCCTTCCAAGAAGAGGAAAGAAATTTCCTCATCTGATTCTGATGATGATGTCGAACTAGATGTTCTCGACATCAAGAGGGCCAAGAAATCAGGGAAAAAGGTGCCTGGAAATGTCCCTGATGCACCATTGGACAACATTTCATTCCACTCCATTGGCAATGTTGAAAGGTGGAAATTTGTATATCAACGCAGACTTGCTGTTGAAAGAGAACTGGGAAGAAATGCCTTGGATTGCAAGGAGATCATGGACCTCATCAAGGCTGCTGGACTGCTGAAAACTGTCACCAAGTTGGGAGATTGCTATGAAAGTCTAGTCAGGGAATTCATTGTCAACATTCCCTCTGACATAACAAACAGAAAGAGTGATGATTATCAGAAAGTGTTTGTCAGAGGAAAATGTGTTAGATTCTCCCCTGCTGTAATCAACAAATACCTGGGCAGACCAACTGAAGGAGTGGTGGATATTGCTGTTTCTGAGCATCAAATTGCCAAGGAAATCACTGCCAAACAAGTCCAGCATTGGCCAAAGAAAGGGAAGCTTTCTGCAGGGAAGCTAAGTGTGAAGTATGCAATCCTGCATAGGATTGGCACTGCAAACTGGGTACCCACCAATCATACTTCCACTGTTGCCACAGGTTTGGGTAAATTTCTGTATGCTGTTGGAACCAAGTCCAAATTTAATTTTGGAAACTATATTTTTGATCAAACTGTTAAGCATTCAGAATCTTTTGCTGTCAAATTACCCATTGCCTTCCCAACTGTATTGTGTGGCATTATGTTGAGTCAACATCCCAATATCTTAAACAACATTGACTCTGTGATGAAGAGAGAATCGGCTCTGTCCCTGCATTACAAACTGTTTGAGGGGACACATGTCCCAGACATTGTCTCGACATCAGGGAAAGCTGCTGCTTCAGGTGCTGTGTCCAAGGATGCTTTGATTGCTGAACTCAAGGACACATGCAAGGTGCTGGAAGCAACCATCAAAGCCACCACAGAGAAGAAAATGGAGCTGGAACGCCTGATCAAAAGACTCTCAGACAGTGGCATTGATGATGGTGAAGCAGCTGAGGAAGAAGAAGAAGCAGCTGAGGAAGAAGAAGAAGCCGCTGAGGAAGAAGAAGATGCAGCAGAGGATACAGAATCAGATGATGATGATTCTGATGCCACCCCATGACCATCAGACCTTTATTTTTGCTTTTTACTCTTACTAGCTATAGGGGCATGTCCCTTTGAACAATTGATTGCTATTGGTCTGTAATATTTGCATGCATTCTACTTTTGTCAAATTCTGTCTAAAAAGGGGGAGTAATAGTATTATGCATGATTTATAATTTTGAGTAGTAGGATACGATGTATGCATGATTCATGATTTTGAGGGGGAGTTGTATGTATATGATTTTGAGGGGGAGACTGCTGCTGCTGATGATGACTGATGTAAGCTACTGTAACTACTAGTAGCTGATAGAAGATGCTGCAGTAAGAGCATGGAGACAGGGGGAGCAGAAAGCTGATGTCACGTAAGATGTCTTGACATCCTGGAAAAGACTAGTAGCTGATAGAAGATGCCGCAGTGAACTGCTTCACAGCAGTAGGAGCATGAAGACAGGGGGAGCAGAAAGCTGATGTCACGTGAGATGTCTTGACATCCTGGAAACGACTTGCAACTTGCAGAATTTTGCTGTCGCCACTACAGATACCGGTGTGCTTGATTACTCTGATAATGAAAGTTGCTGATCCCACTTGCATAACTGCTCGTACCTGCTCAGGAAGTGTCTAAGTATGTTTTAGACAAAATTTGCCAAAGGGGGAGATTGTTAGTGCTTAGCTTTACTGAGTTTTAAGAGATTGGCTAAAATTTTGTTAAAACATAAGCACTTAGACAATGATGGAAAGCTGGAGTTGCTGCACATGATGTCCAACATTATGTCAAGGAATCAGATCGGGCTGCACAATGCACAAGGCAAGATAAAATGTCAAATGAAGAATTAAAGCTGCAGGATCCACGATGTCGGATACAATGTCCAGGACATCCTGCCCGAAAATACTGGACACATAAATCTGTTATATCTTTAACAGATTAATGTGCAGTTAGCAACAGATTTGGCGATCTATCTTTAGGAACGAATTAAAAGATAATTAAAGTTCGAATTACAAACTTGAATAGTTCGTTCAGGGATTAAAGATTAAAGATAAAAACTAAAAGATCAAACTTTATCTTTTAGATCTTTAAGTGCAGATTTTTCAGGAGAATGATAGATCTCATCCAGCGCAAGTTGTTGCAGCCCAGATACGCACACTGCTATATAAACATGAAGGCTGCACGGGTTTTGTACCAAGTCTGAGATTGAAGAGTTATTTTGTGAGTTTTGGGACTTGAGTGTTTTGTGAGCCACCTTGATGTTACCCTAACATCAAGTGTTGGACCTGAGTGTGTAGAGTTGATCTCTATTGTTCAGAGAGCAATCTCTGGTGTGTATTTGATTTAATTGTAAACACGGGAGAGTGAGTAAGAGGGAGTGAGAGGGGTTCTCATATCTAAGAGTGGCTCTTAGGTAGAGGTTGCACGGGTAGTGGTTAGGTGAGAAGGTTGTAAACAGTGGCTGTTAGATCTTCGAACTAACACTATTTTAGTGGATTTCCTCCCTGGCTTGGTAGCCCCCAGATGTAGGTGACGTTGCACCGAACTGGGTTAACAATTCTCTTGTGTTATTTACTTGTTTAATCTGTTCATACAGTCAAATATAATCTGCATGTTCTGAAGCGTGATGTCGTGACATCCGGTACGACATCTGTCATTGGTATCAGAATTTCAATTGGTATCAGAGCGGGCACTCGAAATCACTGAGTGAGATCTAGGGAGATAAATTCTGATGAACATGGAGAAAGAAGGAGGACCAGTGAACAGACCACCAATTCTGGATGGAACCAACTATGAATACTGGAAAGCAAGGATGGTGGCCTTCCTCAAATCACTGGATAGCAGAACCTGGAAAGCTGTCATCAAAGGCTGGGAACATCCCAAGATGCTGGACACAGAAGGAAAGCCCACTGATGGATTGAAGCCAGAAGAAGACTGGACAAAAGAAGAAGACGAATTGGCACTTGGAAACTCCAAAGCCTTGAATGCTCTATTCAATGGAGTTGACAAGAATATCTTCAGACTGATCAACACTTGCACTGTGGCCAAGGATGCATGGGAGATCCTGAAAACCACTCATGAAGGAACCTCCAAAGTGAAGATGTCCAGATTGCAACTATTGGCTACAAAATTCGAAAATCTGAAGATGAAGGAGGAAGAGTGTATTCATGACTTCCACATGAACATTCTTGAAATTGCCAATGCTTGCACTGCCTTGGGAGAAAGGATGACAGATGAAAAGCTGGTGAGAAAGATCCTCAGATCTTTGCCTAAAAGATTTGACATGAAAGTCACTGCAATAGAGGAGGCCCAAGACATTTGCAACATGAGAGTAGATGAACGTCTTGAGCTTCTTTAACGTCTTGAGCTGGACGCCTGATGACTTGTCGGTCACGGACCTAGTACTTTGCTTACCTTTGGCTTTGGACTTGGTCGCCTATTGGTCGGCCATGTGTCGTATGCAATACTCTAACATTTTTGTGGATGAGCTGAGGGGCTCTAGAGGTGGTGGCGACGCGTCTATTGCTCGCTGCCGTGATGCCTTGCCCTGCGCCTACCTGGGGGTGCAGTACTTCTCGATGAAAGCCCTATTAATAGGGGGCCTAATGACCTTGTTGGGGGTGACGGGCACTCCGCAGAACTGATAGAGGCACGTAATCAGAGCTGGAAAACCCAGGACCCTGTTTGACTTCTTTGGGTCCATTGGGTGTCCTCCAGGTGCGATCGCTGCTAACAATAGATGATATCAGAAATCAATTTGAACCATATGCATACTTACCTATGTCGAGATGGCATGACCTTGCCGGGGGGTACGGGCACCCTGTAGGACTGATAGAGGCCCATAACCAGAGCTGGAAACCCCAGGGCCCTGTTGGACTTCTCCGGGTCCACTGGGTGTCTTGTGGGCGCAACCCCTGCAAATAGTAGATGGCATTAGAAATTAGTTGGAAATAATTCATACCTACCTATGTCGGGACGGCACAGACCAACTGATACTTCCGCAGGGGGAGATCGACATTACGGTCGTTGGGCAGAATGTTGCTAAGTAGCAACATCATTTATATCTGTGTAAGAGTGGTCATGTTGGTGCGCATAACCCACACTCGTCTCTTTGCAGCGGCACGGGTGAAATCTTGCCCTGGTATGCATAGTAGCTGCGTGATAGCCTCCCTCTCTGGTTGTGCTTGCATAGTTGGTCGCCTTTCAATATTAGGGGGTGGCCCAGGAACTGATAAAAGGAAACTACTGGCCCTATAACCAGGAGTGCAAGTCTCGGTTAGGCATTAAGGGCGAAGGACCTTGAGTTCTCTGAAGGTGCGGATATGAAGCACACTGAAAATGAGGATGCGTAGCCCTCTAAAGGCGAGGGCGTGCAGCCCTCTAAAGTTGAGGACGTGTCGCCCTTTGAAGGCGAGGGCGTGCAGCCCTTTGAAGGTGAGGACGTGCAGTCCTCTGAAAGGGAGGACGTGTAGTCCTCTGAAGGCGAGGACGCATAGTCCTCTAAAGGCGAGGACATGTAGTCCTCTGGAGGGGAGGACATGTAGTCCTCCGAAGGTGACGGTACTAGTACCCAAGGCTTCACCCTTATGAGAAAGCATGAGATTAACTCATTGAGAGGGCCGACCATCCCAAATTCTAAAAATTAGATATCAGATGTAGGAAATCTATGCAGTTAACATGATTCTTAGGGATGCAGATGCATGCAACCTTTGTCGCGAAATTTGTTAAATGCGGACTTCATATGAAATAATGCAATGCAATGGAAAGTTGTACAATGTTCATGACATTCTTTCCCTATTTTGTGATTTTGACTTTGATTTAATTTTTGGAAAACACAGATTTGACTGTCCTTTCGAAAGAGGTGATAATTCATGCAACCTTATCCTATCTTTTGCAAATCTCTCCGAGAATTCCCTCAGAGTGTATGTTCTATTTGATTTAGTCACTTGACCATTTTGGAGTGATGGTAATGGAGTCATTTTGATGTTTAATCAATCCATTGAAATTCCAGGGTTTGTTCCCCCCCCCCTCTTTTTTTTTGTTTAAAAACATCGACGGGTGAGAACTTTTGATCTGCCCGTAGGTTCGCTTGAGGCCCATGCCCGATGCCCCTTATTGCCCCAGTGTAGGGCTTCGAGGTACCAGTCGTTGTCTTTCGTCATGACCTTGTAGCAGGGAACCCATTGGGTGAGAACTTCTAATCTGCCCCTAGGTTCACTTGAGGCTCATGCACGGTGCCCTTCATTGCCCCAGTGTAGGGCTATGAGGTAACCATCGTTGTCTTGTTTTCACAACCTCGTAGTGAGGAAGAATGATATAAGCATTTGATTCTTGCAAAAAGAATTTTCCAAGGATGAGAAATAGTTGAAGGATTTATTCAGTTGATGGATTAAGTCAAATGAATCCTATGTAGAAGCAAGATGTTTTGATGTTTTGATGATGCCAAAGGATCAAGTGCTTCTAAGTTTAAGAGAAGAATCCAAGAATCCAAGAAAATCAAGATATATGATTAAGTTGATCTCTAGAATCTTAGGAAGAAGTTTCCAAATTGAAAAAACAAAAGGTTTGGCCAAAAAATTCTATCTAAATCATTTAAAATTGAGATTTACTTTCTGGTAATCGATTACCAGTAGCTGAAAATGTTTATAACAGTTACTAGAAATTTGAATTCAAAATTTATAATGTGTAATTGATTACACATGGATGGTAATTGATTACCAGCAGTTTATTGAGCGTTTTAATTCAAATTTTAAAGCTTGTAATTGATTACACAAGTCTTGTAATCAATTACCAGAGGAGATTTTCAAAAAATAATTTCCAAGAGTCACATCTATTCAAATGGTTTATGAATGGCCATCAAGGGTCTATTTATATGTGACTCGGAAACTCGAATTTAAAGAGAGTTTTTATTGCCCAAAAAGTTTTATCCTCTCCAAAGATTAAGAGTTTTTCTGAACTAAAATGTCTTATCCTCTCAAAAAGATTCCTTGGTCAACCACTTGCATATTCAATAAGGAATTTTTGATTGATCTTCATTGTACAATCTATCTCTTTTAAGAGAGATTTCTTCTTCTCTTCTTCTTATTTCTGAAAAGGGATTAAGAGACCATGGGTCTCTTGTTGTAGAGGATTCCTGAACACAAGGGAAGGGTTGTCCCTGTGTGGTTCAGACTTTGTAAAAGGAGTTTTACAAAGAGAGTGGAAAATCTCAAGTGGGTTGCTTAAGGACTGGACGTAGGCACAGGAAGTGACCGAACTAGTATAAATCAAGTTTGCATTCCTCTCTTCCCTTAAGCTTCTTTTATTTATTGCTATTTATCTTTTGCTTTAAAGAAGTTTATTTTGAATTGTCTTTTGAGTAATTCATGTTAAGGGTGCATTGTTAATCCCAAAAAGAGAGAGTGAAAGTTTAATTGGGGAATAGTCTTTGTATCTTAATTCAACCCCCCCCCCCTTCTTAAGTTAACTGAGGCCATTTTTCCAACATCCTATTCTTGATAACGCACTTCACTCTAAAAAGACAAACTTTCCGGAATGATAAAATGAGGTCACATGAACGTCTTGAAAACACAATCAATCAAATGCTTTTTTTTTTCTTTTTGAACTTATTTGTTTTGAACTTTACTCGGTGTTTTACGGCACCTCCACCAACGTGCAAGACGAGTAACTTCTGATTCAACGGTCTTGCAAGTCAGCACTCAGGAGCACAGGTCACTTGAGCAAACAGACCAATGGCTTGCACCCACATTCCGGTGAAATTTGAATAAGAAAATATGCGTTTGTGAGAGGATGAGGGACAAAGATATACATTTTATTTAGCATTGTAACTGTGGTTTACAATGATGGTATAAGCTTGAAAATCCTGATGAGTCATTAGAGACATCTAACAACAGCTTTTGAAATTGCCCCATGTGTGGCATCTCTTGTCAATGTGGGGACTTACACGCGATTCTCCTCAAATTTCAGCCAGCCCGCATCAATTAGACCCTGCACCTTACGCTTCAGGGTCCTACAATGCTCAATGAAACGCCTCGGGGCTTCTCCATGACAAGCACACGTTGCCTTAGAGTCGTATTCTCGGAGAAATGGAGGTTGATGAACCTTGGCTGGGGTTATGGCTACCATTGAATTATCAAGTAGATATGGGAGCACGTCAGCATAGGACACCGGAATTAGGGTGAATTCTACAGGCTTTTTCGCTGCAAAATTCATTTCTTGGTTGGTGTTTTGGTTTATGCTAAAGGTGGTGTTCATCATTGGAAGTGCGGTAGACAGACTTTGTGGTTGATTTAGGGATGGCCTTTGTGGATAACTAGGTGGTGGGTAAGGAGAAGGTTTGTTATTGGCTGAGTAATGACATTGCTGGGTTGGTGGGAAACTTGGCTGTATAGGAATGGCAGTCATAGCATGGTTAGATAAGCCTAAACACTTTTGCGTGAGTGAAACAATGACCGTGAGGCTTTGGTTAATGATCCTTCCTTGATATCTGCCATTCTTACTAGCTTATTTCAGTTGTGAGTCCTAATAAAAATGTTCTTATCTTTGAAAAGCTGCATGTTTTGTGAAGGGCTGTTGATTGAAGCATTTTATGACATTCATTTCATGTGATTGAATTCTCTATCATTAGGGTCTTTTTTATTGGAATTAATGTTAAAATTGGTACAATTTCAGGTAAAAAGGAGCTAATTTCTTGAAGTGCCAAATTGACTGTTGCGCTAAGCGAACTTAGTGGGCTTAGCGCGTATCCATCGCCAAGTGCGGCTTTAACACGCTTAGCGTGAAGAAGGAATTTAGAATAGCACCTGAATCAAAGTAGCGCGCTAAGCGCGAGATCAGCTCACTAAGCGAGTCGTCCGTCTTTTGCTAGGCTTAGTGCAACATTAGCGCCAAGCCCAAATCCACTTACTCAAGCTAAGCGCGACGACACGATTTCAAAGCCTATTTAAAGCCTGAATTGTCAGAATTAGGGTAAGAAGGAAATTATTACGCATTTGCACACACTCAGAGAGCGACCCTTGGAAAAATGGGAGCTCAGAGGAGGAAGCAACAACAAGGATCCTTTTAAGAGTGTTTGAGTGATTGTGAGGTGCCAAGAAGAGGAGGAGGGATCCCCCTTCCTGTGTAAGCAGTAATTGCTCTTCATTTTCTGTCTGATTTGTGATTTAGGGCTCCTTGTTATGGCTTGGTAAAACCCTAGTTGGGGATTTCTAATAAATAGTTGATGTAAACACTTTTCATATCTAATTAAGTGTGTTTTATGTGTTCGTTGCTTCTATCGATGCTTTATTGTTGCATGCTTTTGGTCTGATCACCCATTGGTGTGTACTGTTAGGAACTTTAGCACTGGGAAGTGTACTGTTTACTTAGAACTTGATAGAGCAGGGCTAGATAATTGCATTGCTAGGGATAGATTGCAGGTTTTTTAGTTTTTAATTATGTTGTGATTATAATGTTGTTTAAATTAAGCCTAGTCCAACAAGAGGGATCTGAGGACAAAGCTTGGTTTAAATTAGTCTAAACTTACGAGGGATCAAGGTTTGGTACTTTAGTCTTCGTCATAGAACACAAGAACATTCTTAATTAGATAAATATCTTTATATGCATCAACTCGTTTATTAGAAAGACCCAACGCTTTTAAACCACTGCTGTCACTTTTAATTGCTTGCATTTACTATTTTTCTAATTAGGATATATTATATTTTTACTTTAATTCACAATTATTATTTTCTGCCAACAAAATGACTGATTATTGAACAAAGCTTTGCCAAATAAACAAGTTCCCTGTGTTCGATACTCGGATCATTCTGTTTTAATTAAATACTTGACAACTCGATGCACTTTCCAGTAAACCATTTCTGTATAAAAAAGAGTAATTACAAATTTTGGAAAAAGGAACTGTGGAAGAGGGTCAACAAAGTAATTTTGGCACCGTTGCCAGGGAATTTATTTTCATTTGGAAAGTTTACACATTTTGAAATTTCGCCATCTCTTCCTTTTTAACAGGGAAAGTACCTCACTAGTTCTTCAAACTTGGCTGCATATTCAGCCACAGTCATGTTCCCTTGCTTCAGCTCCAAGAACTCCATCTTCTTCTTGTTCCTAACATCCTCAGGAAAGTATTTCCCCATAAATAGCATCTGGAAGACATCCCAGGTCACAACTTGACCTTCAGCCTCTAAGCAATGGCGAGTATTCTCCCACCAATACACAACTTCTTCCGCCAGAGTATATGTACCAAAAGAAACTTTTTGCCCCTCTGGACATGCCATCACTCAAAAGATTTTCTCGATCTCCCTTATCCAATTCTGAGCGCCATCAGAGTTGTATCCTTCATTGAAAGCAGGGGGATTGTTTCGTTGAAAGCATTGCAACCCTTGGTACTCAGTAGCTCGAGCAGCTTCTCCCCTATTCTAATACCCCATAGCCTGAGCTAAGGCTTGGACAACATCAACTATCACAAAGTCATTCCATCCAACCATCACTCCTTATACATACCAGGAAGTGAGAACATGGAAAAAATACATGCAAGAAAAAGAATAGAACAAAATCACACTTATCTCAAGTCCCTACTTAGTTACTTTTGAGAGTTGATGCCTCGAGAAATTACTCCTCTAATTCTCTCGAGACATTAACACTCACTTTCCATCCTTTGTTTTCCTAATTGCTTATCATATCATCCCGTTGCACTTCACAAAATATACAAATGGCCAGTTTGATAACTCATGACAAGGCATTGAAACTCATTGTATAGCAGACATCAGCGGAACAAACATGTTATGACTACAACAATCAAATATCTATAACTCATGGAAACAAAACAAGGTGAGTAAGTTCCAAATACAAACAACAAACTTCAAGCATTCAACAAGGCAACCACAAAATGCACAGAGAAACATAGTAGACTCACAACTCATAACTCACTGGCAGAAAGGTTCGACCAGCTATGATACCACTAATGTAACGACCCAACCCGTCGCTACAATATCACCACTCTAAACCGCAAAAATTTGAATTTTTTAATTGAAAACTCCGTTAATTTGCATATAAAAAATGAAAGTAAATTTTTCGCAATATACATTCACCAAACAATGCACCATTACTTAAATGAATACATATATACATATAGGTATAGTAACTCAATACACATCATTCAGATAATAGAAAGTAAATTAGTTCATACATATAATTAAATTTGTGATTTACATCCTCAATTCAAAAAGAAGAATTATGGAACCAACTATGGAGGAGTGGATTAACAAAACACAACTTTTTCCCAAAATAATTTCAATGTCATCACATTCGCTTGGCGGCTCCACAAAAGAATCTCACTTCATGTACTCTATTGCTGTCATTTTGCTCCCACTAACAAAGGTTCATGATCATCACAGGTACCAACCACATGGTACAAAAATTGCAAGGGTGAGTTTATTATAAAAGAAATTAATACAAAAATAAAATAATCATAATCAGTAAGAAAACATTAAGAAATACCATAAGCATACACAAACATCCATTAGTCCAACATACACTCAACAAGTAGTCATCATCCTTCCATAATTCCAATCAATCATGCTCAGTATGATGCATGCACCTGACGTCAACTCTCAAATACAATGTGGTACCATTCATCAAGGAAATAGTCTAAGTGTGTCCACACGACACTCTCACTTAGGAAAACTAGGTAGTAAGTGTCGAGGTCACCTTGATGTGCACAGGAAACTCCCCCCCCCCCCCCCCCAATCCTCCCCCACGGTGATTACCCTGAGTCTCAAGGGAGTTCCAAACTGACTGACATGCCCCCAAGTACAAGTATTCCTACTTAGTGACAAATTTTATACTATTTCCATGCAATATGAAGTATGAAACATAGGCACCATCAATGCACTAACCATGGATAATTAAAGATTCTAAGTCATCCCCGCCTAGAGATGCTTAAAACTCTTTAACCACTCTATTCCCCCACCAGGGATATCCAACATGGTCACTGCACCCCGCATGTACATATACAACATACATCATGACAATGACATTTTCAACATCATCAACATCTCATCTCAATGTCATTATCAACATCAAATTGTCTCATCACCTCATATCAATTAATATCATCAATAACAATAACATCAGTAAATCACATTGTGCATATACATACATACATACATATATATACATACATACATACATATATATATATATATATATATATATATATATATATATATAGTTCATGCCTGAGATTCACACTCCCCAGGTCTTCGGAAAACACAAGTATAATGAAAATAACAAAATTATTTATAAATAATAGACGTATTAAATCCCATTAGTTAAAAACATTATTTTTCTTGAAAACCAGCATGCAACAGGGACAAACATACATCCCCATAGTTAGGTTCCCGGACCCCAACTATGGTATCAAAAGCCATAAATTATAATAAACTTCCATCACCTATCGTGAGCTCTACGTCAGTTCCTCTTTGCATCGCTCAGAGACCTCTCTCGTTCACATTCGTCAGTCCAAACGCAAGGTTCTATATACCAAATTGAAGGAAATTTAGTATAGATTTTAAAAACAAGGTTAATATCAACATTTGGTGTTAATTACCCCTGTCAAAACATACAAGGCTAAGGGGTGTTTCGGATTCTACTAAAAGGAGATGTCATTTTGAAATTTTGATCACGCCAATGTGACCGAGGTTTAGTGAAGGTCATGAAAATAACATCAATTTTATAAAGAGATAACTTTTACAACATCTCATTTTCAAGGGTTTTTCAAAGAAAGTGTAAAGACACCCTATTACAATACCCAAAACACAAGAGACACTAAAAGAAACTCAAACTAACAAAAAAAAGAAAGGCTTAGAAGGTGTTAGGGTTTAGGTGGGTGTTTGGAGAGGACAAGAATGAAAAATCGTGTTTTTCAAGCTGAAGAACGTATTTATAATCTACAAATCTCTCTTAGCGATCTCATCTCGCTAAGTGGAAGTCCACTTTTGGTGCTAAGCGTCATAATTCTCGCTGAGCGCAATTCCTCTTGTGCTAAGCACAACAATTCTTACTTAGCGCAATTTCCTCTCGGGTTGGAATTGTGCTTAGTGCACTTCTCGTGCTAAGTCAGAGGAGAAATTTATTATATGGAAAATCCCAACGCTCATACTGTGGGCACATGTGTTAGGAACCTACATTCAAACTTTGAAGACGATCCAATGGTTGATGAATCGAGGATCACGGTTTTACCGGAATAGGTTTAGGTGAAATTTGAAATCTCATAATTTCAACTTAGGTCAATAAAACTCCACATAACTCAACATACACATCAACCAAATCACACATGACTAATTCAAACCATACCTCAACTCATTCAAGTCAATCATATAATCAAATAACATGATAGATACAATTAAACTTCGATTTATAATTAACGATATTTCAGGGTGTTACACCTTGTCGCAACCTACCCTTCGGCGGGAGGGCGACATGCAGAGTTGCCACCAACATTTATTTGAGGAAAACGTCGAAAAAACCAAAAGTGGGTCTATGAACATTAAGTATGAAAGGTTCGGGAGTTGTTTACGCACGGGGAAGATATTAGCACCCCACGCGTCCGTCACAAGGGACGACAACCTTTAATTGAGTGTGCAAGACATGACTTTATGTATTTTCGCTTTTTATGCTTTTTATATATTTTATCTTTTTATGATTTTTTATGTTTTTCTTGCCTTTTTACGTTTTTTACTTTTTTCTGGTCAACAAGGGTGTTTCCCTCACTCCTACGTATTCCCCAATTGCGATGAGGAAATCAGATCTACGTAGTTCTTTAGAACTGAACGTTGGTTAAGTTTTTTTTTTATCCTTTTTTGCAAGATTGATTTTTAACTGAACAAAATTCGTTTAAGGCATTGGACCTTTAAATGATCTTTTGATTTTTGAAAATAGAGAATCGTTTAAGGCGCTGAACCCTTTTTGAATGATTTCTTGTTTTTTTGAAAGGAGAGAAGCATTAAGGCATTGGACCTTTAACGATCTCATGTCCAGACATACAGTGATCTAGCCTTGCTCTATCCAATTCTAAGGATTCAAAACATTTCCCAATGTTAAAAATCCTAACTTTACACACACATGGGTGATCAGTCCACAAGCATGCAGTAATTAAATGCAGATAGAAACAGTGAACACATCAAAACAACATTAAATAGATAGTAAAGAGTATTTACATCGAGACTCAACATAAATTCCTAACAAAAGCTTTAGCCTTCCATGCCAAGTTATCACCTTTCAGTTACAATAGGGGGTTTTGGAAGCAAAATTCATATTACACAGTGGTAGGGATGTCTCCTCCACCTCTAGGAACCTAAAAATCACTCTAAAACCTTGAATCCTCTTGAAAGTTGAGGTTTTTGGTGCCCCCTTGCCCTGTTGCATCTCTCCCGCATATCTCTATTCTTTCACAATCTAAAGACTCCAAGACTCCTCTTTTTACGCCAACTTCAGCTTTTAAGGGCTTTCTGTCCTCGAAGGCTCGCTTAGTGCCATTTTCGTTCTAAGTGCGAGTTAGTGACTTTTGGCTGAGCAAGTCAGGCGTGTTGAGCGCTAGAAGAGACAAATGACTTGCTGGGCAAGCTGATGGCGCGCTGAGCACATGCATGCGTGGCTGATTCTCCTCACTCACTAAGCGAGCTGATGTCTCACTTAGTGGATGTTACTTGCTAAGCGCATATGCCTCGCTTAGCGAGACACCAGCACCTTCTTATTCTTCATCTTTTCACCTGAAACTGAAGTTGAAAACACATTACTTCACAATGAAGGGAATATCTACTGCATAAAAATTGAACTAAACATAAAAGTATGTACAAACCTACAAAAAGAACTATAAATTTGGGAAAAGACATATATTTTACAATGTTTTTCAATACAAAAGTTAGTTGTAAATGACGACTAACACATACACCAGCTAACACTTTGGCAAAGGGAGATTGAAGTTATGTTCACTGGGTAGGATGTTGCTGAGCAGCAATGTCATCCATATTCGGGTCAGGGTGGTCATGCTCATATGCATGATCCTCGCCCATCCTCCTGCAGTGGTCCGGGAGAAATCCTGCCTCGGTATGCACAAAAGTTGAGCAATGGCCTCCTCGTCAAAGCCAAAGATCTGACTCCTCCTCTAGCTGAATTCACATTGCTGACCCTATTCCAAAATCAACGGGTGGCCCAAGAACTGGCTGAGGGTGTCTGCATCAAATGGGATCCGCTGGCCCCTCACCCATGAGCACATATCCTGAGCTCCCTCTTTGGTAGGCCAGGTGTTGGCATAAAATTCCATGACTATCTCTAGGTCGAATTTAGCCATGGGGGTCACAAGTGGTGCCCAACGTCTGCGAGCTACTTCCTCCTAGAAGTCAGAGAACTCATTATCACTCAGCTGGACCCGCCTCTCTCTGAGGAATGACTATCCCTTGATGGTCTCGAAGCGCTACTGATGGTCGGCGCTCTGGAATCAGTGCCTGTCAAAATCTGTGTTAGCGGGCTTGGCAATGCTGGAGCCTTCTCTGGTGGCGTCCCTCCTGGACCTCTTGGATTGAAGCTTTCTCGAGGCCATCTTCTGTGTAACACATTTGTAAAGTTAGTGCACCAAAAATAGCAAAGTCAAGCAAAAATGGCATACAACTTCCTCCAATAAACACAAACATCAATGTAAATTTAGAGCAAACTTATACACATATTTCCTTATGAACATATATGCACGCAAGATATTCTGCTACCTAAAAATTGCACTCATGCACATTCAAGGCATTTTTGTCACCTAGATTACATACTGCATTTCCAAGGCATATTCGCTACCTAAATCACATACATGCATTCTTTTTTGCTAAATTTACATATATGCATACTCAAAGTATTTTGCCTACCTAAAAACATACATGCATGTTCAAGTATTTCTGCAACCAAAAAATTGCATACGTGCATATTCAGGTATTTCTGTTACCTATACATATATAATTTTTGTGAGGTATTTTGGCTACCTGAACAATAACATATTTTTGTTACCTAAATTACATTTCATGCATATTCAAGTATTTTTTTGCTACCTTAAAAAAATGTATTCAAATTAACAAGGTATTTTCGTGAGGTATTTTTGCTACCTAAACATGTATATATTTGTGAGGTATTTTGCTACCCAAACATGCAACATATATACATTTTTGTGAGGCATTTTTGCTACTTAAAATTACATGTACACACATCCAAGTACTTTTGCTACCATATCCAAAGGTGTAAATCAATAAAGGTATTTTTGCTACCTATATGAATAAATTAACAAAATGTATTTTTGCTACCTAAATTAATAAGGAATTTAACAAAGGCATTTTTGCTACCTAAATCTATAAGGAAATTAACAAAGGCATTTTTGATTCCTAAATTAATAAGGAAAATAAGAAAGGCATTTTTGTTACCTACTCTACAACTTTATGTTCATGATTAACAACATTTCTAAACATCTAGGTGTAAGGAAATTATCATGGCGTAGCCAAAAGCCAATTTCTGGCCTAAAAGGGTAGCTTCACCAAATATGCACCCACTTTTGTGTTCTCTTGCATCCAAAAACAAGCTTTTGTTCCTAGGCCTAGGGTATATGTGGGACAATCATTCTAGCCCTTATGAAACTGCATACATGCTCAAAAATGGCAAACACATGCATACCAAATTGTTTCATAGGTTATTCCCTACAAAACCATGCGCAAATGCCATTGAGGCATTTCACCGAGCACTTGGTGGGCGCATGTTTAGGCATGAATAGCAAGGGAATGGGGGCAATGTGGCATTTCACCGAGCACTTGGTGGGCGCATGTTTAAGCGCTTGTGACACCCCTATAGATCGAGCGAGATGGCTCGGACCCTAAAAAAAGAGAATGTGTATTTTAAAGTAATAACAGACACAACGCAAGGGTTGAAATGCAAATCACCAATTCAATGCTCAATAGACGTTACGATCAAAGTTTACAAAGGATAGAAAAACTTTGGGGAGCCTCGGAGTATAACAACGTAGTGTCTCTCCTTGCTACCCCAAGTGCTAAGCATAATATCGCTTGACGATATCGGCATTCACCGGAGAAGGCAACTCTTCATCACCCATGTTGGCGAGCACCAGTGCTCCTCTGAAGAATGCCTTCTTTATGATGAAAGGCCCTTCATAGTTTGGAGCCCACTTTCCCCTATTGTCCTTTAGGGCTTGGGATACCTTCTTCAGAATGAGGTCCCCCTCGTTGAATTTGCACAAGTGTACCTTTTTGTCAAAAGCGTTCTTTACCCGTCTCTGGTACAGGCGCCCATGGCTCATAGTTGCCAGATGCTTGCCTTCTATAAGATTGAGCTAATCAAAGCGTGCTTGAGCCCACTCTGACTCTTTCAACCCGGGCTCTGCCAGGATCCTTAAAGAAGGAACTTCTACCTCAAACGACAATACAGTTTCGATTCAGTACACCAATGAAAATGGCATTGCCCTGGTTGATGGGTGTACCGAGGTTCGACAGCCATGTAGCGTGAAAGGGAGCATCTCGTGCCAATCCTTATATGACTCGGTTATCTTCTAAATAATCTTCTTGATGTTCTTGTTGGCTGCCTCAACTACCCCATTCATCTTGGGTCTGTAAGGAATGGAATTATGGTGTTGAATCTTGAGGTCCTCGCACAATTCCTTCATCATCTTGTTATTCAGATTGGTAGCATTATCTGTGATAATCTTCCTGGGCATTCCATACCAGCAGATTATTTCCTTTTTAATGAACCTAACTACCACACTTCTCGTGATGCTAGAGTATGTGGCAGCTTCAACCCATTTGGTGAAGTAGTCGATCGCAACTAGGATAAAGCGATGCTCATTCGAAGCCTTGGGCTCAATGGCCCTGATCACATCTATTCCCCACGTGGAGAAGGGCCACGACATTGCCAAACAGTTTAAAGGCATGGGCAGAGCATTGACATTGTCTATGAATGTCTGGCATTTGTGGCATTTCCTAACATGGATGCAGTAGTCGCTCTCCATGGTGAGCCAATAATACCCCGCCCTTAGGATCTTCCATGCCATAGCATGCCTTTTGGCATGCATTCCAAAGGAACCCTTATGGACTTCCACTAGCATGCATTCAGCTTCCCAGGTGTCCACACATCGAAGTAAAACCATGTCATGGTTCCTTTTGTACAAAATGCCTCCACCCAAGAAGAAATCGGCTGCCAACCTTCTTAATGTTCTCTTGTCGTTTTCGGAAGCCTCCTATGGGTACTCCTTGTCTTTGATGTACCGCTTGATGTCGAAGTACCAAGGTTTACCATCTTGTTACTCTTCTATCAAACAACAATGTGCGGGCTTGCCACGACACCTAAATTCGATGTATGGCAAGTCCCTATGCGGGGTCAGTTGGAACATGGATGCCAGAATGGCAAGCACATCGGCCATTTGATTCTCCTCTCTAAGAACATGGTGGAAAGAGACATCACTGAAGGACTTGACCAACTTCTTGATGTAAGCCTGATAGGGTATCAACTTATGATCCCTAGTCTCCCATTCTCCCCTCAGTTAGTGTATCACCAAGGCTGAGTCTCCATACATTTTGAGCAACTTGGCGTTGAAGTCAATTGCCGCTTAGATCCCAAGGGCACATGCCTCATATTCAGCTATGTTGTTCGTGCAATCAAAACCCAATATGGCCGTGAAGGGAATGCATTGATTGTCGGGAGAGGAGAATATGGCCGTGAAGGGAATGCATTGATTGCTGCCCCAACCCCATGGCCTAGGGAATTGGGCACGTCGTTGAACCACACAATCCACTTATCCCTGTCCTTATCCTCTAACTTCTCTTTGAAGAAGGCCATAATGTGTTCATCCGAAAACTCCGGATACATGGGCTGCTAATCATTGAGAGGCTGCTGAGCCAAATAGTCTGCCAAGGAGCTTCCCTTTATCGCCTTTTGGGTGACATAGACGATGTCGAACTCAGATAGTAAAACTTGCCACCAAGCGATCTGCCCCATAAGAGTGGGCTTCTCGAAAATGTACTGGATTGGGTCCATCTTGGATACCAGCCAAGTGCTATGGCTCAACATATATTGCCTTAGACGATGGGATGCCCATACCAAGGCACAACATGTCCTTTCCAGCAGAGAGTAGTTGATCTCACAGACTGTGAACGTTTTACTCAAGTAATAAATAGCTCGTTCTCTTTTTCCGGAATCGTCGTGTTGTCCCAGCATGCATCCCATTGACTCATCCATCACCGTCATGTACAAGATGAGAGGCCTCCCAGGCACCGATGGCATAAGTACTGGAGGGTTCATAAGGCATTGTTTGATCTTTCTAAATGCCTCTTAACAGTCATCGTTCTAGCGAACGGACTGGTTCTTGAGCAAAAGTTTAATGAGCAGCTCATAGGTAGCAGTAAGTTGTGATATGAACCTTGCTATGTAGTTCAAACGCCCCAAGAAACCTCAGACCTGCTTCTCCGTTCGCGGCCCAGGCATGTCAAGGATGGCTTTTACCTTGTCGGGATCCACTTCTATCCCTCTCTAACTTACAACCAAACCAAGTAGCTTTCCTGACTTGACCCCAAAAGTGCACTTGGCGGGGTTTAATCTTAGCTGGTACTAACATAATCATTCAAACAGCTTTCGCAAGTTGATGAGGTGTTCCCCCTCTGTTCTAGATTTGGCAATCATATCATTCACATAGACTTCAATTTCCTTATGCATCATATCATGGAATAATGCCACCATGGCCCGCTGATAGGTTGCCCCGGCATTTTTGAGCCTAAAGGACATCACCTTATAGCAGAATGTCCCCCATGATGTGCCATCATTTTCTTCTATTTTCTAAACCCTTTTTGCACCATTTTAATTACTGATTGGTCTTAATTGTCAATTAATTAGGCAGTTTTATTATTTGGTCTCATTTAGCTAATTTGATGTTTTTAATCTAATTTCAGGAATTAATGAAACATTGGGCTTAATCCGGATTTTGGTTGTGGACTTGAAGAGGGCAAATAAAGCAGCGCTTACCTTAGTTAATTTTTAATTAGGAGATTTCGCAATTTTATTTTATGTGGTTCAGTGTTTATTTCGTTTTGGGCCAGAGTATTGTAATAGGGCCCAGTGACTTTGAGTGACTCTTTTTAAATAGCAGTTCGTGCAAGGCATTCTGGGAGACTATTATTCAGAGCTTAGGGTTTATGGTTTTGAAGTTTTTCTGTTCTAATGCTACTGTTTCGTTCTTAATGCAATTTTCCATTTCCTGCTTCTAATTACAATTTCGTTCTTGTTTCTTCTACTTTCATTTACGTTTCTGTTTTCATTTTCATTTCTGTCTCATTTACGTTTCTGTTTATTTACGTTTCTGCTTCATGTTTCATTCACGTTTTCTGTTTGAATCTATGGAAGGCTAATTATTCTGGTGTTGTTTCCTTCTGAGGAAGAAGCCCAACTCTCTTTGAGGTTTCGTTTATAATGTGGTTCCCTGGCAGTTTTCCCTTCACTAGTTAACCCAAATTCGTGAACATTAATCAGTGCACGCTTCGTGTTCGATTAATTGCCTCTAAGCCTAACTTGCGTTCATGCTTAATGGACAAAGGGCTAACTGGTGTATGTGGTGCCTAATCATGTATTGACAACCCTAGGTTGGTTTTCGCTTAGTAAATTGAAATAGGGTTGGATTAAGTGGTTACTGTTAGGGACGAATTCTCCATAACCCAGGATAAGAGAATGGATTCTGAATCAGAGGAAACAAACCATTTTTAATATTATTAGTTTCGTATTCCAGTTTACTTGTTTTGCTCCTTAAATCACAAAACAAACAACTCCCCCCCCAATCGTTACTGTTACTGCAAGTATAATATGAACAATTGGTTTATCATTGCTCGTTGGGAAACGACCTAGGATCACTTCCTAGTTACTGCATTTTCATTTTTATTTGATTCGGGTACGGCCTCGATCACCCCACAAGGTGATGAACATAGTCTTCTCCATGTCCTCCGGTGCCATCCTTATTTGATTATAACCCGAGAACCCGTCCATAAAGGAAAACAAAGTGAAGTTGGTTGTGTTATCTACAAGGACATCGATGTGCGGCAAAGGGAAGTTATCCTTGGGACTGGCTCGGTTTAGGTCCCAATAGTCCATGCACATTTGTACTTTCCTATCTTTCTTAGGGACTGGCACAATGTTGGCCACCCATTCCAGGTATCGAACCACTGCCAAGAGGCCAGTGTCGAACTACTTTTTCACTTCCTCTTTAATTTTTAGGGACATCTCTGGCTTCATCCTCTGTAGCTTTTGCTCGACCAGGGAACACTCGGGTTTCAGAGGTAAACGATGTTGCACAATGTCGGGGTTCAAACCAGGCATATCTTGGTATAACCAAGTGAAGATGTCTTGGTAGTTCCGCAGCAAGACTATCAATTCATCTCAGATTGGTGTGGTCATGCCCTTGCCCACCTTTACCTCTTTCTTTTCATTGCTAACACCTAAGTTTACGACTTCCATTTCTTCTTGGTGCGGCTTCATCTCTTGATCTTCTTGAATGACCATCCTTTCTAGCTCAGGGGGAAATTCCATACCTTTGTCTTCTTCAACCTCAGGCCGATTCGCTTCTCGTTCAAAATCGACGGCAGGGTCCTCAGTATTAGTACCTTCACAGGACTCGTCATCAGATCTGTATCATTTTAACGTAACAGAAATAAACATGTAGATGAATGAGAATGGGTGAAGGCACTAGAACAGATGAAGGAAAGATCTTTATTATATTCTTTAATAGCAAAAGACATAATGCCTTAACAAGGAAAGAAACCTAAAGCATAGGCCCAGCTGTAGGTTTGAAGCTAAAGCATTACGTTGTGCCCGCCATGGAAAATTCAGGTCGTTCCACGACTATCCAGTTTCCCAATTGAAAATCAGGAAGGCATGGCCGCACCCAGTCTAAACGTTCTTGAGGAGCTACGTCATGTATCACGGTGACTTTCTCTTCATGTCTCAAGCCTGCACTCATGAAGCTTTTACTGATGTGGCAAGGAGGGTCCTCCCTCGCTTGTGGCCTTAGTTACGGGCCCACGCCCCTGTTCCTCCTTTCTACGATGCTTTTTCTCACATCAGTCCGCGTGGGCTTATAGCCTAGCCCAAACTTTCCGTAGTTTTCCTTGATGTCCACTAAGCTGGTCATGTTGTCATTATTTTTTCCTAAGCCCATCCCGGGCTCATAACCATGCCCTAACATTACACAGGCCACCATCATCGTTGCGCCAGACATACAGGGCTGCATCAGGAGGGATTCTATGGAAGTGTTGCTTACCACCTCAAAGGACTGGAAAGCCATTTCCAAGGACTCTTTTGCGGCCTCCACGTATGGCATAGAAGAGGGGCAGCTTACCAAAACATCCTTCCCCCCTAAAACAATGACTAAGTGCCCCTCCACCACGAATTTCAGTTTTTGGTGGAGCGTTGAGGGGACGACTCCCACCGAGTGAATCCATGGTCAACCCAACATGCAACTCTAGGCTGGGTTAACATCCATTACTTGAAAAGTAACCTTGCAGGTGTGTGGTCCTATCTAAACTGGGAGATCGATCTCCCTTCTTACTTCCCAATGACTTTCGTCAAAAGCCCGGACCACCATGGAGCTTGGTTTCAGGTGGGAGGCATTGAAAGGCAGTTTCTCCAAGATGCTTTTGGGCATTACATTTAGGCTAGAGCCATTGTCAATGAACACTTTGGCTATGATGTGATCCATGCATTTGACAAATACATGCAGAGCCCTATTATGTCCTCGTCCCTTGACGGGAATCTCCTCGAAGCCTTCTATGGAGTTGTCTTGGGCCACATGGGCCTTGTTCAAAACTTTAACTACCAATGCTCGGTGAGGCTCGGAACTCATGAGCAGTTCTAATAGAGAAACCCTAGCCAAAGTTTTGTTGAGTTGCTCGATTATCTTGAACTCACTCTATTGGATTAGATAGAGGAACTCGTTGGCCTCCTCCAAGGATACCTCTTTTCTATCGAGACCTTCCCCTCTTTTAGCAAACCTCCCAGTTGGAACATCCTCATCTAGGGTGGAGTTTGCTTCATTGGCCTCTTCCACGACCATTTTTGCTTTTCCTTTGACATTCGCAGGTCGTACCGGCAGGTTAGGCACTGCAAAGATGCAGCCGCTGCAGGTCATGCCGCTTAGTCTAGTGATATTGGTTACTTTGGCAGAAAATGAGTCAATATCAGTGGCCTCTTCCTTCTTCTCGCTCGGCTTCTGAGGAGCGTACCTCCATGGGACTACCTTGCTGTTTTTATAAGGGAAGGGGACAGGTTTACTACCTGACAACGTTGAAGGGCCTCGATGATTTTGGGGAGCCGCATCTCTGGTGAAATGGATCACCAAAGGCTTGGGCTTCTTGGGACTTTTCTTGTCTACTGACTGCATGCAGACATGTTACTCTTTCTCATCCTTGTTGTTGACCTCGAGTCAGCCTTAGTCCATCACTCACTACAGCAGCTCTTCTACTACCAAACATGTTTCTATATCATGGGGTGCACCCGGATGCATCAAGCAAGGATCCCCCTTATGCCCACCGAGAGGAATCATGCCTACATCTTGTAGGGCTTCAAAAATAAACCTCCTAGAGGTTGTGATGTCCTTTAAATGCTTAGGCCTTTGCAAACTGCACGCCTCAATTGCATTCATAGCTGATCCCTCATGGTTGGCGAACAGATTCGTCTTCACATTCGGCCCATCTTCTTGGAAAGTCAACCATCCTGCCTCGATCAAGCTCTAGACCTTGTGCTTGAGGGCCATGCATTGTTCGACCGAATGCCTAAGTGTTCCCCCATGATACACGCAGGCCACGTTAGGGTTGTACCATTTTGGGAAGGGAGACTGGTAAATCCTTCCAAGGGTCACCACTGCCAATTGGTTGGCGATCAGCGTTGGTAATAGGTCCCCATATGACATTGGGATTAGGGTGAACTCCAGAAGCTTCTTTACTAGAGGGTTTCTTTCCATGTTGGAATTCATGCCAAGATTGGCATTGTTGGCAGGAGGAGGTTGTGCTGGAGCTGAAGTCTAAGCAAGGCCCCTTTGCAATGGTGCAGACGTCCTTGGCTAGACGGGAACTAAGCTAGAAGAGGTTTCAACGCGGGCCAAAAAACTCGGGTGGTGTTGAGTGTACTGATCGAGGCCGTACCTGAATCAAATAAACATGAAAATACAGTAACTAGGAAGTGATCCTAGGTCGTTTCCCAACGAGCAGTGACAAACCAAATGTTCATAATATACTTGCAGTAACAGTAACGATTGGGGCGGGGTTTGTTGGTTTTGTGATTAAAGAGCAGAACAAGTAAACTGGAATACGAAATTACTGATATTAAAAATGGGTTGTTTCCTTTGATTCAGAAGCCATTCTCTTATCCTGGGTTATGGAGAATTCGTCCCTAACAGTCAACCACTTAATCCAACCCTATTTCAATTTACTAAGCGAAAATCAACTTAGGGTTGTCAATACGTGATTAGGCACCACATACACCAGTTAGCCCTTCGTCCATTAAGCATGAACGCAAGTTAGGCTCAGAGGCAATTAATCGAACACGAAGCGTGCACTGATTAATATTCACGAATTTGGGATAACTGGTGAAGGGAAAACTGCCAGGGAACCACATTTCAAGCGAAACCTCAAAGAGAGTTGGGCTTCGTCCTCAAAAGGAAACAACACCAGAAAATGTAGCCTTCCATGGATTCAAACAGAAAACGCAAATGAAACATGAAGCAGAAACGTAAATGAACAAAAACGTAAATGAACAGAAACGTAGATGAAACAGAAACGTAAATGAGAGTAGAAGAAGAAGCAAGAACGAAATTGTAATTAGGAACAGAAAACGTAAAATTGCATTACGTGAACAGTAGCATTAAGCAGAGAAACGAAAACCCTAAAACAAAAGCTCTGAATAATGAATAGCATAACAGAATGCCTTGCACGAATCCCAAGGCTGCTATTTAAAAAGAGTCACTCAAAGTCACTGGGCCCTATTACAATACTCTGGCCCAAAACGAAATAAACACTGAACAACATAAAATAAAATTGCGAAATTTCCTAATTAGAAATTAACTAAGGTAAGCGCTGCTTAATTTGCCCTCTTCAAGTCCATAACCAAAATCCGGATTAAGCCCAATGTTTCATTAATTCCTGAAATTAGATTAAAAACATCAAATTAGCTAAATGAGCCCAAATAATAAAACTGCCTGATTAATTGACAATTAAGACCAATCAGTAATTAAAATGGTGCAAAAAGGGTTTAGAAAATAGAAGAAAATGATGGCACATCAGTACTAATGAGTCTGATGAGAGGCTTGCTGAGGCTTCGGCCAAGCAGGTGCCGAGGTGACGGCGTGGGCGTCCCCCTACTTTCTTTTTGCCCCGGCTGCTCCGATCCTTCTATTGCCTGTGCCAGCAGGGGAGACATAGTCAAATTTCCCCCTTTTTAGGCCCACTTCTATCCTCTCGCTTGCGAATACAAGATCCGCAAAGCTAGAGGGCATGTAGCTCACCAACATCTCGTAGTAGAACACCGGCAAAGTGTCTACTATCATGGTAATCATCTCCCTTTCAACCATGGGAGGTGCCACTTGAGCCGCCAAATCCCTCCACCTTTGGGGGTACTCCTTGAAGGATTCGAGTTCCCGTTTGCTCATGTTTTGTAATTGAGTCTGATCGGGAGCCATATCAATATTATATTGAAACTGCCTAATGAAGGCAATAATCAGTCCTTCCACGAGCGAATGTGTGATGCTTCCAAGTTGGTGTACCAAATGACTGCGACTTCAGCCAAGTTGTCTTGGAAGAAGTGCATGAGCAATTTCTCATCCCTCGAGTATGCCCCCATCTTTCGCCAGTACATCTTTAAATGATTTTTGGGGCTAGTCGTTCCCTTGTACCTGTCAAAATCAGGTACCTTGAACTTGGGAGGGATGTCGACATCCAACACCAAGCATAAGTCGGTCATATCAGCGAATGGGTAGTTACCGAACCCTTCAACAACTCTCAATCTCTCTTTGATGAGATCGAGCTTTTCTCTTCCTTCTGTCGCAACGTGCCCTTCGCGGGCGAGCGAGGGCGAGGCTCACGGATGCGCTTTCCAAAGGAGGAAAGGTGCGCGGAGTCGCCACCAACGTTTATTTGTGGAAAACGTCGGGAAAACCGAAGGAAACCGGTCAAAATGAGAATTCTAAGTTCGGGAGTTGTATTTACACTTGAGGAAGGTATTAGCACCTCTTACGTTTGTCTCGAAAGACAACAGCCTTATTTCTAGAATTGTGGAATTATGTTACCTTAACTTTTATTTCTTTTTATTTTTTGAGGTCGACAAAAGCGGGGCTTTTGCTCCTACGTACCCTACTTTGGAGAGGAAATCAGACCTACGTAGTTCTTCCTTAAGCGTGAATCGAGTGATTCTTTTTACTTGAAAAGTGATCATTTTAAGGCATTGGACCTTAAAAATGATCCATTTTACTTGGTAAGAAAACTGAAATGATAAATTTTCAAAACCCTATTTTTGTGGACGAGCTTGACTAGGCGAGTTGATTTTAGCCTTAGTTTCACTTTAGTTATTTAGTCAATTCAATTAAGAATGAGAACTCCTAAAGAGAAAACGTCCGATTGATTTTCCGCTTTACTTTACTAAAGAAATAATTTTTTGGTTATTATATTATTATTTTACCTCTTTTTTGATTTCCAACGTGGTTACGGCACGACCGAACAGTCGGAATTCATTTTAACAAAAATTACCGGATGATACAATTTAAACGATCGGTGGAAATTTATTTTATTTTTACATTAAGCGAGGAATGACTTAAATAAATGGCTTAAGCACGTCAAAAGGCGGTATAAAAAGTAAATGAAAACGAGAATGAAAATACATGAAACGCAATGTGGACCACCACGGGTTCATAGAATGAATTGAAAAGCTTGGTTTGAGGTACTTACCCGTTGAAGATCGAAGAACAATGAAGAACGAATGAAGAACGCCGAAGAACGGTTGAAACCTTTTGCGAAATTCTTCACGGAAAACGTTACGGAAACGTTTCGGAAGCGCCTCGGCTTAGATTTTCTTCACGGAAACAATTTTTCTAAGCAAATTCGAAAGAGAGAGAAGTGCCTAAGGGGTTGAACCCTTTTCTTCTTCACTTCCTCCCCTATTTATAGCAAAATAGGGGAGATGTTTGCCGCCCAGCTCGCCCAGGCGAGCTCAGCTCGCCCAGGCGAGCCAGGTTGCTTCCTCCAGAAGCAACAACCTTCTGGAGGGCCCAAGTGGGCCTGGGTGCTATTTGCACCCCCATTTTTACTAAGTACACCCCCCTTTCTATTTTTTTGTAATTCTTTTTCCGTAACGTTACGAAACATTACGAATTTCGTAACGATACTTATTTTCCTTCCGCAAGGTTACGAATACTTACGAATTATGTATTTACTCCTTTTTTACCTTTCGAAGAAGTCACGGAAGCTTACGGATTGCGCAAAAACACCTCTTTTCGACTTCCGCCACATTACCGAATTTCACGGAACACGCAAGCCTGCTTCCTTTCGATTTCTGAGACGTCTCGGGACTTCATTTATTGCATGTCATCAAGTAATAATCCCCGGACGAAATTAGGGTATGACAATTGCCCCTCTTTACTTACCTCTCATCGGAGATAAGAGGAAAGCAAAGATAGGACACTAATTTCGTCCGTCCTGCCCTTTTCGCAATGACGACTCTCATCTCTACTTCTTCTTTTTTTTTCTTCTGCACAAAACAAAATACAAACAACAACCAGAACAACAAATATAATACAGATATACACATACTTGGCAAAGGAACCGATCTGGAAAACAACAGAATAACGTGCTTCCCAGTCACCAGAAGCTTCGCACTTGATAAGGGAGAACACATGAACAGCGCTAGGCAATGACATTCATGGTGCTCCGAACAAAGGTGGAGTATGGAGGATTGCCTTGAGGGTCCGCACTTAGGCAATCATGAAACTGAGCTCCAAACTCGAAAGTGGAGGACACATGAACAGCCCTAAACAAGAACATTCATGTGGCTCTGGAAAAGGAAGAGAATGGAGGATTGCCTTGAGGTTCCTCTCTTAGGAAATCATGGAATACAACTCCAATACTCGAAAATGGAGAACACATGAACAGCCCTAAGCAATAACAATCATGTGGCTCCGGAAAAGGACGAGAATGGAGGATTGCCTTGAGGTTCCTCTCTTAGGCAATCATGGAATACAGCTCCAGACTCGAAAAATGGAGGACACGTGAATGACAACGCAATTCACTCACGCGGCTCCGGAAAAGGATGAGAATGGAGGATTGCCTTGAGGGTCCTCTCTTAGACAATCATGGAACACAGCTCCAGACTCAAAAGTGGAGAACACATGAACAGCCCTAAGCAATAACAATCATGTGGCTCCGGAAAAGGACGAGAATGGAGGATTGCCTTGAGGTTCCTCTCTTAGGCAATCATGGAATACAGCTCCAGACTCGAAAAATGGAGGACACGTGAATGACAACGCAATTCACTCACGCGGCTCCGGAAAAGGATGAGAATGGAGGATTGCCTTGAGGGTCCTCTCTTAGACAATCATGGAACACAGCTCCAGACTCAAAAGTGGAGAACACATGAACAGCCCTAAGCAATAACATTCATGTGGCTCCGGAAAAGGACGAGAATGGAGGATTGCCTTGAGGTTCCTCTCTTAGGCAATCATGGAATACAGCTCCAGACTCAAAAATGGAGGACACATGAATGACAACGCAATTCACTCACGCGGCTCCGGAAAAGGATGAGAATGGAGGATTGCCTTGAGGGTCCTCTCTTAGACAATCATGGAACACAGCTCCAGACTCAAAAGTGGAGAACACATGAACAGCCCTAAGCAATAACATTCATGTGGCTCCGGAAAAGGACAAGAATGGAGGATTGCCTTGAGGTTCCTCTCTTAGGCAATCATGGAATACAGCTCCAGACTAAAAAATGGAGGACACGTGAATGACAACGCAATTCACTCACGCGGCTCCGGAAAAGGATGAGAATGGAGGATTGCCTTGAGGGTCCTCTCTTAGACAATCATGGAACACAGCTCTAGACTCAAAAGTGGAGAACACATGAACAGCCCTAAGCAATAACATTCATGTGGCTCCGGAAAAGGATGTTGGCGGGACCGAACGGTCCACCAGGTCTTTCCACTTAAAAGGATAACATGCTTTTTGCAAAGAAAAATAAATCATTCGCGAGAGCACCACGTCTTAGAGAAACAATATACTTGCGCCAAGGGTAATCTTCCTTGTAACCGAGAATGAAGGGTAGGATGTCAACTTCTAGCTTTCAAACAAACACGCAGGGGAAACATGGGGCTAATCTGAAAATAAATCACTCATGGTGTATAAAACTCACAAGGCAAGTGTCTTATCTTATTCCCAAACCAATAACTGCACCATGACTCTATTTTGCACGTGACTTCTTATCGAATCATAGATCAAACGTACGATCACGTACCAATACGATTTTCTCGAGGTCAGCGTTTTTGGAGAGGAAGCTGGGTGTTTTGGTTCTTTCCTCTTTGTTCATGTGGGGTGGGATATTGCCAATCAAGAATGATTCTGAGTGGCAATCTGGCTTTGGGGACTTTCTATCCTCTTTCTTTCATTGATTGAGAATGGCTTCTTTTCCCTTTTTGCTTCCTTTCGATCTTTGATCGGGAATCCTTCCTTTTCTTTCTTTTGTTCTTTTCTTTATTTTCATCTTTTTCTTTTTTTTTCTTTCTTTCCATTTCTTCCTTCTCTTTCTCTTCACCTTTCCTTCCCCATCCCTTTCTTTGGGAAATCGGGTTTTAACATTCCATTTGCTCTCCCTTGAGGAGATTTCACCGTCCTTTGCTTCAGGGGAAAGGAGGAGGATTCTTTTGATAGGCCAAGGTTCAAAGAGGTCTAAGGTTGTGTCTCAATGGGATCTTTTATCGTGGGAACCCCAATCTTGATATCTGGGGCGAGACAAATTTGGGGGTCAAGGTGTCGCTCTCGGCCCGAACTTCCGTATTATTCCATAAGGCATGCGTGACAATGATGATTTGAAAACAACGTGCAAAATCAGTCATGGCTACAGCCAGGGGGGCACTCAAGCATCCCGTTTATGGCATTGTGACACTACGGTCTGGAATTTACACAGACAAACCCAACGTTTCCAAATTATGTTCTTTCATCAGTTCAATGCATTCATCCATCCTTATCTCGGTTCATTCTGGAAAATAAACTCTTAGCATCGGTCCCTTGTTTCCAAAAGATGTGTTTGCTCTTTACGAATGATTCATACTTCTTAACTACAACATGTCGATCTTTGCGGTCTTTCTTTCTTTTTACTTTTTGTTTTATTTTTAAATATGTTCACTAAAACTATACACTTGTGGTTCTTTATGAGGAAAATCTTTCTTTGTACATCTATATTTTTATACACGACAAACTGTTTCTGTACACGCACTAGAATTCTTCCTTTTCACGTCACACGGTCTATATACAAACCCTACTTACATTCAAAGATTTTTTTCATTTTTCCCAACACACACTTATGGTTCACACAAAGGTTTCTTCATATACACTCGTTGCTTACACACACAAGGATTCCTTTCCGCGCATCCTTTACACACAAAGATCTTCTATACACATTTTCCTTTTACATACATGTATAAATAAAAACCTTTTTCTTTTCTTTATGAACATGACTTTTATTCACATCGCTTCTTTCTTGAGGATTTTTGGTTCATTTTATTTTATTTTTTAGGACGACGTTCCTAAATGAAAAACTCTACACGGTTCCGGAACTTCAACAAACACTATTGACAACAACGAAACAAGTACCGACGGAACAACTCAAATGATATGTATGTACAAAACAAAAGTCAAAACATGAAACAAACGTCAGTCCCTTAGTCAAACAAAAGATAACATACAAATGATAAATGATGGAACATACGAATTTGGGGATCCCACGGTCATGTGACTCCGCATGCCCCCGGACTCTTGGGTCACGGTAACAAAAAATGGGGTGGTCGACAAAAGCAGGGCTTTTGCTCCTACGTATCCTCAATTTGTGATGAGGAACTCAGACCTACGTAGTTCTTGACAACTGTGAGACTAAAAATAGTCTCGGTGTTTTCTTCACCAAAATGCGAACATGCTTTAGTAAAGAGACAAAACTTCTAACTGATCAGAGCAACATATGCTTTTTGGATGAAAAACAATGTGTCTATCGAGGAAGGAGAGTATGCTGATGAAATTTCCTCATAACCATAAATGAGATTTTGGATGTTAGCACTTTGTTTCTAAACGACCATTTAGAGGAAACACTGGGTCCAACAAAGATAGGAGAAAATTACTCAAAGTGTATCAATCTCACACAGGTAAGTGTTTTATCCTAATTTCGAACCATAGATATGTCATGACTTGATTTTGCAAATCATTTCCTACCAAATCAAAGATTACATGCGTGATCATGGATCAATAGGACTTATTTTGGGAATGGTTTTTAGGTGGGGAATTTGGCTTTGAGTGTTTTTGCCTTTTCCTTTTCTGTTTTTGTTTAGTGCGTGGCGAGAAAGTTGCTAGCGCACAGGATTTTGGTTGGCAATCAAAGGGAGAGGGCCACTTTGGGTCGTGGTTTCCTTTCTTTTTTGTTTATTTGGTGACAATTCTATATTGTTCAGATATTATCTGATCCGAAGACCTTTCTGCATATTTTCTTCTGTTTTCTTCCGATCCTTGATCGAGAATTTTCCTTTCTTTTTTTTTTTTGCTTTCTCCCACTCTTTGATTGGGAATTTTTCTTTTCTTTTCTTTTTTTTTTTTTGCTTTCTTCCAATTTATTTGATCAGGAATTTTTTTTGTTTTATCCCGCTCTTTCATTGGGAATTTTCATTCTGTTTTGTATCTTCTCCCTTTCTTGGATTGGGAATTCTCTCTTCTTTTTTTTGTGTCTTCTCCCTTTCTTGGATTAGGAATTTTCCTTCTCTTTGTGTTTTCATCCGAGGGTAAGGATTATGGTGAGTTAGGATTTTGGCTCAAGGCTTGTAGAACGGCTGGTCATGATACATGTCAGGATTTGGCCAGCGGTTTGGGGATAAAGGGGATGTCCCCACATTATTCCCATGATACACATGCAACAAATGATGATTAGGAAATTTTATGCAAGACTGGTCATGCATGCACCCATGTGGACACTCAAGCATCAAGTTTTTGTGGTCATGTGACACTAGGGCTCAGGATTCATTTTCCCTACTTAAGTCAACCTAGTGTTTCCAAAATATGTTTTTTTTAATTCATCCGAGTCCATTTTGGGCGTTCGGGAAAATTTTCACAGCACTCACCCTTCAGGTGTATACACATTTTTTCAAAAACTGGTTATGATCAGTGAATTTTTCAAAGAAAAGCTGGAAGTTATCTCTTTTCACAAGCATGTCACTTTTTAGCTAGACAACCTTTATTATTATCATTTTTTTTTCTTATTCTTTTCTTGCTCGCTCTCTTTTTGCTCTCTTTTTTTTCCATGAGGTATTTTGCTACCTAAACATACGTATATTTTTGTGAAGTATTTTGCTATATACATGCGTGTCCAAGGTATCTCGCTACCTAAACATACATATATATGTTTTGTGAGATATTTTTGCTATATACATGCATATCCAAGGTATCTTGCTACCTAAACATACATATATATATTTTGTGAAGTATTTTTGCTACATACATGCATATCCAAGGTATCTTTTTACCTAAACATACATATATATATTTTTTGTGAGGTATGACTACCTTCCGAGCTTGTGCTTGTTTTATTTAAATTCCTAGGATCATGAGCAACTAGGTGTGTCCTGCTATGACTTGAGAAACAAAAAGTGATCAAATAACAAGCAGAGATTTAAAAGGTACTAGGTTGCCTCCTAGTAGCGCTTCTTTAACGTCTTGAGCTGGACGCGCGATGGCTTGTTGGTCACGAACCTAGTACTTTGCTTACCTTTGACTTTGGACTTGGTCGGCCATAGGTCGTAAGCAACGCTCTAACCTTTTTGTGGATGAGCTGAGGTGAACTCTAGAGGTGATGGCGGTGCGTCTGTTGCCCGCTGCCGGCCATCCCCAGGCTGCTGTGGTATTTCGCCCTATGCCTGCCTGGGGATGCAGTACTTCTTGATGAAAGCTTGATTAGTAGGGGGCCTGATGCCCTTGCTGGAGGTGACGGGTACTCCGTAGAACTGACAGAGACCCGTAATTAGAGCTTGACAACTGCAAGACCCTGTTGGACTTCTTCGGGTCCATTGGGTGTCCTGCAGGCGCGATCCCTGCAAACAATAGATGAAATCAAAAATCAGTTGAGTAATGTGCATACTTACCTATGATGATGTGACCTTGCCGGGGGGAACGAGCACCCTGTAGGACTACAGAGGCCCGTAACCAGAGCTGGAAACCCCAGGGCCCTGTTGAACTTCTCCGGGTCCACTGGGTGTCTTTGTGGGTGCGATTCCTGCAAACAATAGATGGTATCAGAAATCAGTTAAACCATACGTATACTTACCTATGTCACGATGGCATGACCTCGCTGGGGGAACGAGCACCCTGTGGGACTGACAGAGGCTCGTAACCAGAGCTGGAAACCCAAGGGCCCTGTTGGACTTCTTCGGGCCCACTGGGCGTCTTGTGGGCGCGATCCCTGCAAACAAAAGATGACATCAGAAATCAATTGAACCATGTGCATACTTACCTATGTCATGACGGCACAGACCAACCGGTACATCTGCAGGGGGAGATTGGCATTGTGGTCGCCGGGCAGAATGTTACTAAATAGCAACGTCATCCATATCCATGTAAAAGTTGTCATGTTGGTGCGCATGATCCAAACTCGTCTTTTTGTAGCGACACTGGTGAAATCTTGCCCCGGTATGCATAGTAGACGCGTGATAGCCTCCCTCTCTGGATGTGCTCGCACAGTTGGTCACCCTCCAATATCAGGGGGTGACCCGGGAACTAATAAAAGGAAACTACTGGCCCCTTAACCGGGAGCGCAAGTCTCGGTGAAGCATCTAAGGGCAAAGGACCTTATATTCTTCTAAGGTGTGGGTATGGAGCACACTGAAAATGAGGACACGTGGCCCTCTAAAGGCGAGGGTGTGCAGCCCTCTGAAGTTCAGGACGTGCCGCCTTTTGAAGGCGAGGGAGTGTAGTCCTATGATGGCGAGGACGTGCAGTCCTCTAAAGGTGAGGGCGTGTCGACCTTTGAAAATGGGGGACATGTAGTCCCTGATGGCGAGGACGTGTAGTCCTCTAAAGGCGAGGACGTTTAGTCCTCTAAAGGTGAGGGCGTGTAGCCCTACAAAGGTGAAGGTATATGACCCTTTGACGACGAGGACTTGTAGTCCTCTAAAGTTGAAGACGTGTAGTCCTCTGAAGGCGAGGGCGTGCGGCCCTCTGAAGGTGAGGACGTGTAGTCCTCTGATGGCGAGGACATGTAGCCCTCTGAAGAAGATAGGTACTAGTACCCAAGGGTCCACCTTTATGAGAAAACAAGAGGTCGGCCCATCGAGAGGGCCGGTCATCCAACAAGATTGGACACGAGATGTAGGAAATCTATGCAATTAACATGATATTTAGGGATGCAGACGCATGCAACCTTTGTTGTGAAATTTGGTAACGCTGACCCCATATGAAACAATGCAATGCAATGGAAAGTTGCACAATGTGCATGACATTCTTTCCCTATTTTGTGATTTTGATTTTGATTTAATCTTTTTGGAAAACACAGATTGACTGTCCTTTTGAAAAAGGTGATAACTCATGCAACCTTATCCTATCTTTTGCAAATCTCTCCGGGAACTCCCTCAGAGTGTATATTCTGGTTGATTTAGTCACTTGACCATTTTGGAGTGACGGCAATGGAGTCGTTTGACGTTTAATCAATCTATTGAAATTCCAGGGTTTGTCTCCCCCCCTTTTTTCTTGTTTAAAAAACATCGACGAGTGAGAACTTTTGATCTGCCCCTATGTTCACTTGAGGCTCATGCACGATGCCACTCATTGCCCCAGTGTAAGGCTTTGAGGTACCAATTGTTATCTTTCGTCATGACCTTGTAGCTGGGAACCTATCGGGTGAGAACTTCTAATCTGCCCCTAGGCCCGCTTGAGGTTTTTGCATGGTACCTTTCATTGCCCCAGTGTAAGGCTTTGAGGTACCAACTGTTGTCTTTCGTCATGACCTTGTAGCTGGGAACCTATCGGGTGAGAACTTCTAATCTACCCCTAGGTTCGTTTGAGGTTTATGCATGGGGCCTTTCATTGCCCCAGTGTAGGGCTTAGAGGTACCAATTGTTGTCTTGTTTTCACAACCTCGCAGTGAGGAAGAATGAAAGATGCAGTTGATTCTTGCAAAAAGAATTTTCCAAGGACGAGAAATAGTTGAAGGATCTTTCAGTTGATGGATTAAGTCAAATGACTCCTATGTAGAAGCAAGATGTTTTGATGTCTTGATGATGCTAAAGGATCAAGTGCTTCTAAGTTTTACTTAAGACAAGAATCCAAGAAAATCAAGATATATGATCAAGTTGATCTGTAGAATCTTTAGGAAGAAGTTTCCAAATTGAAAATACAAAAGGTTTGACCAAAGAATTCTATCATTTCAAATTGAGATTTTCTCTATGGTAATCGATTACCGGCAGTTGAAAAATGTTTATCACAGTCACTAGAAATTTGAATTCAAAATTTATAATGTGTAATTGATTACCAGAGGGGATTTTCAGAAAATAATTGCCAAGAGTCACACGTATTCAAAATTTTTTATGAATGACCATCAAAGGTGACTTGGAAACACGAACTTAAAGGGAGTTTTCATTGCCCAAAAAGTTTTATCCTCTTAAAAGATTAAGAGTTTTTCTGAACTGAAATATTTTATCCTCTCATAAAGATTCCTTGGTCAACCACTTGCATATTCAATAAGGAATTTTGATTGATCTTCATTTTACAATCTATCTCTTTTAAGAGAGATTTCTTCTTCTCTTCTTCTTATTTTTGAAAAGGGATTAAGAGACCGTGGGTCTCTTGTTGTAGGGGATTCTTGAACACAAGGGAAGGGTTGTCCCTGTGTGCATCATTAATCTGAAAAGAGAGTGAAAGTTTAATTGGGGAATAATCTTCATATTTTAATTCAACCCCCCTTTCTCTTAGGGTAACTGAGGCCATTTATCCAACACCCTATTCTTGATAACTCACTTCTCTCTAAAAAGACAAACTTTCCGGAATGATAAAATGAGGTCACATGGACGTCTTGAAAACACAGTCAATCAAATGCTTCTCCTTTTTTTTTTTTTGAACTCTTTTTATAATATTTTTTTTATTTTTTTGAAACTTATTTGTTTTGAACTTTACTTGTTGTTTTACGGCAGCCCCACCAATGCGCAAGACGAGTAATCTCTGATTGAACGGTCTTGGAAGTCCAAACTCAGGAGCACAGGTCGCTTGAGCAAACAGACCAATGGCTTGCACCCACATTCCGGTGAAAGTTGAATAAGCAAAGATGCGTTTGTGAGAGGATGAGGGACAAAGATATCAACTTTATCCATTTTAACATTGTAACTGTGGTTTACAATAATGGTACAAACTTGAAAATCCTGATGAGTCATTTAGAGACATCTAACAACAACTTTCAAAATTGCCTCATGTGTGGCATCTCTTGTCAATGTCAAGATGTACACACGATTCTCCTCAAATTTCAGCTAGCCCGCATCAATTAGACCTTGCACCTTACGCTTCAGGGCCCTACAATGCTCAATGGAACGCCTCGGGGCTTCTCCATGACGAGCACACATTGCGTTCGAGTCGTATCCTCAAAAAAATGGAGATTGAGGAAACCTAGCAGGGTTTATGGCTACCACTGCATTATCGAGTGGACATGGGAGCAAGTCAACATAGGACACCGGAATTTGGGTGAATTCTACAGGTTTTTTTTTCACTGCAAAACTCATTTCTTGGCGGGTGTTTTGGTTTATGCTAAAGGTGGTGTTTGTCATTGGAAGTGCGGTAGGTAGGCTTTGTGGTTGATTTTAGGGATGGCCTTTGTGGATGACTGGGTGGTGGGTAATGAGAAGGGTTGTTATTGGCTGAGTAATGACATTGTTGGGTTGGTGGGAAACTTGGTCTTATAGGAATGGCAGTCACAGCATGGGCTTCTCCCTCATTCTCACCCTCTTTATTTGCCCCAGTTTTCTCATTCGTCCAAGCAGGATGACTAAATTTGCCTTTTTTCAGACCCACATCGATCCTTTCACTGGCAAAGACCAGATCCGCAAAGCTTTGAAGGTGCGTAGTCCACCATTTTCCCTAGTAGAATACTGGTAATGTGTCTACTATCATTGTCATCGTTTTTTCGTCATTGAGGTGCCACTTGAGCTGCCAGGTTCTCCACCTTTGGGCATATTCTTTGAAAGATCCGTGCCCCTTTTTTTGCACATATTTTGTAGTTGCATCCTATCTGAAGCCATTATACCGACACAGCCTAACGAAGGCAACCATTAGGTCCTTCCAAGAATGGACTCGAGAAGGTTCCAAGTTAGTGTACCAGGTAACAGCTACCCCAGTAAGACTTTCTTGGAAGGAATGTATCAGCAATTCCTCTTTTTTTGTGTATGCCCCCATCTTCCGACAATACATCTTTAGATGGTTCTTGGGGCAAGTAGTCTCGTTGTACTCGTCAAAGTCCAGCACCTTGAACTTGGGAAGGGTGATGATATCGGGTACTAGGAACAACTCTTCTAGGTTAGCAAAGGCATAATCTTCACCTCCTTCAATGGCCTTGAGCCTTTCCTCTAGATGATCCAACTTTCCCATTTCTGCCATAGCATGAGGGTCTTTACTTGTCGTGGAATGCAAGAGGTGTAGTTGTGGGTGATACTGAGGGCCCTCCAAAGGGTTTTGTAGGGGTATACCACCAACTGCTTTCCCTTCAGTGGCATATCCGAGCCAAGGCTCGAAGTCGGCTAGATTGTGATGGGGAATTTCATGTGTCTCCCCCACGGTTTAAGAGACATGTGCATGATCAGTTTGGGGTTGCTGGCTCTTAATGGGTATAGGAGTGGAGTTATTGACATTCTTATTGGGAGTGTACACCACATTGGGTGGCGTATAGTTGAGAGGCAAGCCATATGGCGGGAAGGCGTGCTCGTTTTGAATTTGCACATCATGGGGGCCGCCCATACTTCCCAAATCTTTGCCTACCATATCTGAGGTTGGATGATTCATTGATGCCAGATGGGGACGTCGGGTTCACCTTAGCAACAACGCTGGTAGCGGCAATTGCAACCGCATTGGCTTCCATTATCTTCTTCACGCTCATCATGGCCTCCATCATTGCGGCCATTTTCTCTTTAATGGCCTCCATGTCGGCCTTCATCTTCTCTTGTATCTCCTCTACTTCACCCATTACTCTAGCTCCATCAAGTTCGGTGAGGGCACCGTAAAGCATGTTTTTTTTTTCTTTTTTATAACAATGATTAAGTTCTTCTCCTTTTTTTTTCAAGGAAAGAATGCAATGAGCAATGCAGCCAATGAACAACATGGATGTATGTGAATGATGCACAGTTGAAGTATTGCAAATTTTTACACTGGATATGGGGTTGAATCAATTTAGATTTTCAACATGGTCCATGACATCTCCGTCAAGGTGAAACTGAAAGTAACAGGGACATCAGCAGCCCTAAATGTGTTTGGCGGTAGACGAAGCAATGATGTAACACGATCCATCTTTTGCCCCAATTTTTGCAAGATGGTTACTTCCATGCTTCAACTTGACTCGATGAACCTTTTCGTAAAAGCACGAGCTTGGTTCAACCCCATAACCCAAGGAATGGCAATTTTGATCGCCAATACTTCATCAACAATTCACAGGGATGAAAGACTCGGGAATATGCATGCTATGCATGGAAAATGTAATTATGAGATTAAGATGCCCGAAGAAACATCCTTTCTTAGTTAACCATGCATTAGGTACCATGTTCAATCATTTTGTTTTTAAGTGAAATGGGTTTATGATCCCAACATGGTTGGCTCATGGTACCGAATATATGCAACTAAGAATGCGGCGTGAATTTTCGCACTTTCTTTTTTGTTTTTGTCTTGCAGGGGAAAACGCAAGGGTCACGCATGAGCACACATGAAAACAATTGGTATGCAATTTGTAGATAAAAAAAGTTTGTTGAATACATATGCACGATGATGCAATGACTCATGCAAAATGTGATGCTGGAATATGATAATGGACAAATGTAGGAACGATATGTTCATTATGATGCCATGAAGAGATGCTTATGCGATGCATGATATGAATGCATTTACAGACACAAGAGCCCGGAAAATTATCTCTCCTTATTGCGCATTTGGGGGCGCAGTGCCCCATGTGTGCAGTTAAGAAGACGATATGGATCTTCCGACTTCCCACGACAAAAGATGAGACCAACATACAACGCATGCGTGACGACATGATGTAGACGCGCAAAAGCATAACACGGGGATACACATAGTACGACAATATCCACAAATAATTACAAGCAAAGGCATACATGTCATTTAGGACTACACGCATGACAATGTTTAAAATGGCACGCAGCGTGTTCGCTTCGTGCCCCTATTTTAGGGACCTATAGGATAATATCTAGGGGTCTCTAACAACAACTCCCAACAATACATAACTCACATGACTATTTTCCAGAGGTATCATCACTCAAGATAATAATATTGTGGCGGTATGGAATACCAGCGACAACACATTATAAAGAGAGAAAGCTCTAGACGAGGTTTCACTATTATCAAGCAAGTCGGAGACCTAGCATGATGATAGATTCACCTCCACTCCTTAAATTCCCATGAACCCGGGTGTAGGGCCCCTTTTTTACTCAAACCCGTGGGTGCTTAGAATGCAGTGTAAAGAATGCGAAATAGACAACAGTTATTCACATTTTACACAGTTCAACAAATGCACACACAAAGTTTCACAAATCCACAATTCCTTAAAATAGGCCTAACTCACAAAAATGTCCCCAGTGGAGTCGCCAACTGTCGCAATGTGCCCTTCGCGGGCGAGCGAGGGCGAGGCTCACGGATGCACTTTCCAAAGGAGGAAAGGTGCGCGAAGTCGCCACCAACGTTTATTTGTGGAAAACGTCGGGAAAACCGAAGGAAACCGGTCAAAATGAGAATTCTAAGTTCGGGAGTTGTATTTACGCTTGAGGAAGGTATTAGCACCTCTTACGTTTGTCTCAAAAGACAACAGCCTTATTTCTAGAATTGTGGAATTGTGTTACCTTAACTTTTATTTCTTTTTATTTTTTGAGGTCGACAAAAGCGGGGCTTTTGCTCCTACGTACCCTCCTTTGGAGAGGAAATCAGACCTACGTAGTTCTTCCTTAAGCGTCAATCGAGTGATTCTTTTTACTTGAAAAGTGATCATTTTAAGGCATTGGACCTTAAAAATGATCCATTTTACTTGGTAAGAAAACTAAAATGATAAATTTTCAAAACCCTATTTTTGTGGACGAGCTTGACTAGGCGAGTTGATTTTAGCCTTAGTTTCACTTTAGTTATTTAGTCAATTCAATTAAGAATGAGAACTCCCAAAGAGAAAACGTCCGATTGATTTTCCGCTTTACTTTACTAAAGAAATATTTTTTTGCTTATTATATTATTATTTTACCTCTTTTTTTGATTTCCAACGTGGTTATGGCATGACCGAACGGTCGGAATTCATTTTAACAAAAATTACTGGATGATACAATTCAAACGATCGGTGGAAATTTATTTTATTTTTACATTAAGCGAGGAATGACTTAAATAAATGGCTTAAGCACATCAAAAGGCGGTATAAAAAGTAAATGAAAACGAGAATGAAAATACATGAAACGCAATGTGGACCACCACGGGTTCATAGAATGAATTGAAAAGCTTGGTTTGAGGTACTTACCCGTTGAAGATCGAAGAACAATGAAGAACGAATGAAGAACGCCGAAGAACGGTTGAAACCTTTTGCGAAATTCTTCACGGAAAACGTTACGGAAACGTTTCGGAAGCGCCTCGGCTTAGATTTTCTTCACGGAAACAATTTTTCCAAGCAAATTCGAAAGAGAGAGAAGTGCCTAAGGGGCTGAACCCTTTTCTTCTTCACTTCCTCCCCTATTTATAGCAAAATAGGGGAGATGCTTGCCGCCCAGCTCGCCTAGGCGAGCCAGGTTGCTTCCTCCAGAAGCAACAGCCTTCTGGAGGGCCCAAGTGGGCCTGGGTGCTATTTGCACCCCCATTTTTACTAAGTACACCCCCCTTTCTATTTTTTTGTAATTCTTTTTCCGTAACGTTACGAAACTTTACGAATTTCGTAACGATACTTATTTTCCTTCCGGAAGGTTACGAATACTTACGGATTATGTATTTACTCCTTTTTTACCTTTCGAAGAAGTCACGGAAACTTACGGATTGCGCAAAAACACCTCTTTTCGACTTCCGCCACATTACCAAATTTCACGGAACACGCAAGCCTGCTTCCTTTCGATTTCTGAGACGTCTCGGGACTTCATTTATTGCATGTCATCAAGTAATAATCCTCGGACGAAATTAGGGTATGACACCTTCCATTGTCGGAGGTGGTCCCCTTACGGAGAAGAGTAGTGGTTGCATTGGGCGAGGTTGAGAGACTCTCGTGATATTAGGTTGAGGCAAGGCATTGGGTGCCGGTCCCTCAGTGGTGAAAGGGGGGCATGAGTCGACATCCCCTGAGACACGCTCCCGAGGCTCTCCGTGGGCACCCCTTACAGGTTGGGGAGGCTGCCTTTCGAAGGTAAAGGAAACAGCATGGTTCGTGTTCTCGTGCATGGCAGGTGGCATAAAGTTGGGGGTAGACCGTAGGGGTAAGCACTTCAGTTGTACCCCAAATGCAGGCTTTTGGTATTCCCTAATGTGTCTCTTCCTCGTCCCACCATATCTGGGGCAAGTTGATGTGCTAGATTTGCTCTAAATGGAAGGACCGGGTCTGCTTCAGCGATGGTGCTGGCGGCGGCAGTTGTGGCTGCATTACTCTCTATTAATCTCTTCATACCTAGCATGGCCTCCATCATGGAAGCCATTTGATCTTTGAGAGCTGACATGTTTGCTTTCATCTATTCTTGCACTTCCTCTACGTCACCCATAGCCCTAGATTTATAATGGGTTCGATACGGGTGCTTGGAGCGCGCTTAGTTATGGTGTTACTCCCTAAAGGAACAAAATGCGGTTAGGAATGCGACAAGGAATTAAACATGAATGCATGCTAGAGATAGATTGTTGAAGCAATGGATTCACACATTTTTTTTTAAGTAAACTCATGGAATTAAACCAACCTTATCTTATTAGATAACAAAAGGGTTTAACTAGCCAAAATCAGAGTGATAATACAACTGCCTTAGCGGATCCTAATTATGTGAGCCATTAGATCAATCATGTGCTGGCAATAGTTGAGGAGCCCATGAATTTCTTCGGGGGCCGAGTACACATCCGCCATTGCTTTAGCCTTAGCTAGCAGTCGGGGAAGCTCTTGACTTCCATTTAAAGTAAAGGCAATTTTTCTATCCACATCATTGCCTCTTTGTGCAATGAGTTGATTATCCTTTCCCTTGCTTCCCTTTCCGCTAACATCTTGGTGTACTCATCCTCTAGCCTTTGCTCATGAGTCGCCGCTAGGTTTAGCTTCTCTTTTTACTCATCGATGATGGCCCACATATTCCCTTCAATCTCACTTAACTGTTGGGACAAATTTCTTTTCGACCTAAGGTAAGCCTTTAACTTGTCCTTCAAGATCATGCCTTCGACCCGTGACTGATCCCTTTCGTCTCTTTGGAGCTTGAGCTCACTATTGCTGCCCCATAAAGCCCCTCGGAACTTGTTTCGGCCATGTTCCTCCTTTCGGGCCCTCTTGGTTTCTCGTTCGAAGGCTTCGGTGGTGGCCATATTGACATCCCTTAGTTCATCGTACTCCCTTCAGACTTTGATGGCCGTTGACTTGAACTTCTCTTTGACTGCTCGGGCTCTTTCAAGCTCCACCTTTAGGGCTTGTACCTCCTCACTTTCTTCCAAAGCTTCAGCCTCTTTGTCTCTTGCAGCACTTAGCTTTGGGAGCCAATCCAATCCTTGTGCTCGACGAATCCAAAAACGCACCAGATCGTCAAGTATTTAAAATTAAAACGGATGAATCCGAGTATCGAACTCAGGGAACTAGTATTAGATAGTGTTAAATTTAGAAATAAGGCATTGTTGAAAGAAACATTGATAATTGATGGTTTAGAACAAAATTGAACTAAGTCTAGGCTAAAAAAAGTTAAAATGCAAGTAAGATTGACAGTAGTAGGTAAAAGTGTTGGGTCTTTCTAACAAACACGCTGATGTATATAAAGATGTTTCTCTAATCAATCATGTTTTTGTGTTCTATGTTGTAGCCTAAATTACTAAACCTCGATCCCTAGTTAGGCTGAATCAATTCAAGCTTCGTCCTCATATCCCTCTTGTTGGACTAGGCTTAATTTAGACAGCCCTCATAGGTTTAGACTAACTTAAACTAAGCTTCATCTGTAGATCCCTCATTTAAGACTAGGCTCAACTTAAATAGCTTACGAAAGTTTAGACTAATTTAACCTAAGCTTCATCCGCAGATCCCTCATTTAAGACTAGGCTTAGATCAGATAGCATTATTGTAACAACATATTTAAAGCCAAAACTTAATCCGCAGATCCCTTATTTAAGACTAAGTTTCAATCCTGCTTCAATCAAGTTCTAAGGCAAAAGTACATTTCCCAATGCTAAAGTCACCTAACTAGACATACAAATGGGTGATCAGACCAAGAGCATGCAGAAATTATGCATTGAACATAGGAAACACAATCAATTAGATATTAAAGTAATTTCATCAGTTGTTCCTTAGAAATTCCCAACAGGAGTGTTTAGCCAGCCATACAGAAAAAACCCTAACAAGAGTGTCTAGCCACCCTCGCGCTTAGCAAGTGTAAGTGGATTTGAGCTTAGCGCCAGTTGTGCGCTGAGCCTGGCTGAAGACAACCACTGTGCTTAGCGCACTGATCTCGCGCTTAGTGCACGGCCTTGATATTAATGCTATTCCAGATTCTTCTATCACGCTGAAGCTGCGCTTAGCGATGGATGCGCGCTGAGCCCAAATGGTGAGTTGAGCGCAACTACCACTTTTAGCACTTCAAGATTTAGCCTCATTTAACCTGAAATTGAACAAATTTCATCATTAAATCCAATGGAGAGTATTCTAGAGATAGCTTTAACAATAAAACAAGATTTATCTACAAATTACTACAAAATAACCATAAATTGGGGAACTATACAAGTTTTGGAAAATGTTTTCTATACAAAAGTTAGTCGTATAAGACAACTAACAGAACATTTGGAAATCTTTCGCACAAGGACAAAATCCCGGCTCTTCCTTCCTACCAGCAAGGGAACCAATTAACAGACGCCCCCTCCATGCTAGCCAAGAGTTGGTCCCAATTTGCCTTTCTTTTCTCGGCACTTGAGCGGTGACCTTGTAGTGGGCAGGCGGGCCTACCTTCTTGGCGAAAGAGGTGTGAGAGCAACCATACGTAGAGAGCTGGCGTACAACAAACAATTCTGGCACTGCTCTTTTCACATCTCCGGTCGAACGTGTCATACATGTCGGCCAAAATGGAAACTATCGAGCTTTCCTTGCTATAGTGAAAGGCGAGGAAAGCGTCAATCGCTGCTAGGTCCACTAACCCTTCCACATTTGGAAAGAGGGAAACTCTGAAGATCAAAAGTACCAAGATGTCAATGAAAGAGGCCCATTCGCCTTGATTTACCAAGGCCTTCGCTTTTTCCTCCAAACACTTCCTTGGTACTCCAACTACTTCATTCCTGTTTTGTTTTGCCCAGTCCAACTCTTGTGTCGAGATTTTCACTACCTTGGCAACTCTAGTCATGGAGGGATAAAACCCAAAGAAAAGTTTGGCTTCCTTCCTCCCAGTGGGCATCCCAGGATTTCTTCAAACTCTTCCACACAGTTGGCACTAGCTGGAAATCCTCAAATGTGAAGCATCTTAGGGGCTGGTCATAATATTGGGTAAGGGATGCAATTGCCTCCATGGAGACTTCTACCGTAGCTAGGTCCCAAATCTTACCATAGGCTTTGCGGAAGGCTTGCAGAAACCGACAAAAGGGAAAGTCATGATATTGCACAAGATTTAGAAGGCCTAGCTCTCTAAAACCAGTCCCCAGCGGAGTCGCCAACTGTCACAACCTACCCTTCGGCGGGAGGGTGAAACGAGGCTCACGGGTGCGTCTTCCAAGGAAGGAAAACACACGGAGTCACCACCAATGTTTATTTGAGGAAAATGTCAGAAAAACCATAAGTGGGTCTACGAACTTTAAGTATGAAAGGTTCGGGAGTTGTTTACGCACGGGGAAGGTATTAGCACCCCACGCGTCCGTCACAAGGGACGGCAGCCTTTAATCGAGTGTGCAAGAAATGACTTTATGTATTTTCCCTTATAATGCTTTTTTATGTTTTTCTTACCTTTTTATGTTTTTTACTTTTTTTTGGTCGACAAGGGTGTTTCCCTCGCTACTACGTATTCCCCAATTGCGATGAGGAAATTAGAACTACATAGTTCTTTAGAACTGAGCGTTGGTTAGGTTGTTTTTTTTATCCTTTTTTGTAAGATTGATTTTTAACTGAACAAAAGTCATTTAAGGCGTTGGACCTTTAAAAGATCTTTTGATTTTTGAAAAGAGAGAATTGTTTAAGGTGTTGAACCCTTTTTGAATGATTTCTTGTTTTTTTGAAAGGAGATAAACGTTAAGGCGTTGGACCTTTAACGATCTCTTGTTTTTTGAAAGGAGAGAAACATTAAGGCGTTTGACCTTTAACGATCTCTTGATTTTTGGGAGGAGAGAAACATTAAGGCGTTGGACCTTTAACGATATCTTGATTTTTGGGGTCAACAAAAGAGGGGCTTGTGCTCCTACGTATCCTCAATTACGATGAGGAACTCAGACCTACGTACTTCTTCAAAAGCAATAAAGTTATACGGAGTGTTGATTTTAGACTTTTAAAAGGATCGTTTTAACCGATAAAATTAAAAAAGACCGTTAAGGCGTTGGACCTTGAAACGGTTTCAATTGACCTTTTTGCGGACAAAAGCTTGATTTGTGAGTTGATTTTAGCCTTAGTTTCACTTAGTTATATCTCAACTCATTAAAGAGGACTTTCAAATAAAATGTCCGGTTGACACTTATTTTATTATTTTTTTTCTTTAACCGAAGTTACGGCATGAACGATCGGTTGAATTTTATTTTAAAGGCGATTAAACGAGATTACAACACAAACTATCGGTTGAAATTCATTTAAACATTAATTCAGTGAGGTTATGACTTAAATGATCGGTCGAAACTCGCTCAAAATGAAGAAAAAGAATACCGAAAGTAGAAGAATGAAGATGAAAGCATACAAGCAAGAATGGACCCCTAAGGGTGTATAGAATGAATTCAAAGCTTCAAATTCAAAAACTAACCGGTTGAAGATCAACGAATGATGAAGAACGAACGAAGGACGGCGAAGAACATCCATAGATTTGATCACGGAAGCGTTACGGAAGTGCCTCGGCTTGGATTTTTTCCTCAATAATTTTAAGTGAAAACTGAATATCCAAAGTGCTAACCCCTTCCTCAGCCCCCATCCACGCCATTTTATAGAAAAAAAGGGGGAGGTGGTTGCCGCCCAGCTTGCCCAGGCGAGCTGGGTTGCTTACACCTGAAGTAACCCCCCTCTAGAATATTCCAGATGGGCCAGTGCTAGGCACACCCCCCTAAATTGATTATTTCACCCTCCATTTTGTGTTTTTGGCTGATTTCCTTCCGAAACATCGCGAAACTTTACGGATTACGTGGTGATGAGTGTTAGGAATCTCAAATTGGTCAGCAAAGGTTCGCATGTTGACAAACAATTATCTGCGAACGAAATTAGGGTATGGCACACCCATTACAAGTCCAAAAATAGGCCCAAAAATATAATTTAAAACGAAAGTAAATCTTATTCTAAAAGTTGGCTAAAATAAATGAGTTTGGCTTCTTCTTCTCTTTCTTGCATTAGAGAATTTAGTATCTCGCCAAGTTCTTCTTGAAATCTCTTATCCCTTGCTCTAGTGATTGCTCTAGAGAAATGCAAATTCATTTTATCCTGGTTCGGTCACCTCCTGTGCCTATGTTCATTCCTCAACCAACCCACTCGAGATTTTCCACTAACTTTGTAAAATCCTTTTACAACTTCTTAACAACCGAGGGATCCCTTTCCCTTGTGTTCAGGAAACTCACAATTCAAGAAACACATAGCCTCTTGATCATAACAATTTTCTTTTAGAAGTACAAAAGTTTTTCTCTCTTTTATCGTGAAAATTTTACTCTCATTTTTCATAAGCAAATTAATGGAGTTTTCATTTAAAAATTGAAATTTATGTGGTTTGGAGTAGTGATATCATAGTTACGAGGCAGGTCATTTCATCATATAGCATAAGGTTCTTCATAGCCATCAACCTAACCATTTGCTTCCACAAATACAAGGTTCGAGATCATCATAGGATCCAAACACAAATAGTACACATGGAGTGAGTTATCATATTCCCAACTAATAGAGAGAAATAAGACAACATGTAGATATACATATCATATAAATGAAATACAACTTACTTAAACACAACTCACGTCATTTCACCACTTATCATGTAACATCACATCTAAACACACAACACAACTCACTCATTTTCACATCATTCACCTACTTAAGGATGAAAAACAAAATATCACCAAAAGAATGGGATGACATGAAAGAGGATGAGAAAAGAAAAGTGCAAAATGATAAAAAAAACTAAAAACATTTTAACTTCTGGTTTATCTTCTGATGAATTCTTTTGTACTACAAGGTGCAAAAGTGCAAATGAAATTTGGAATGTGCTTGAAGTCACTCATGAAGGCACAATGGATGTGAGAAGAACAAGAAAGCACAATCTTGTATCTGAATATGAAGCAATCCAAATGAAGAATGAAGAAACCGTTTTAGAACTTCAAACAAGATTCACTCATATTGTGATCCATCTCCTTGGTCTAGGAAAAATGTTTGAAGATGAAGAGATGAACATTAAGATCCTTAATTGTCTTACAAGAAATTGGGAACCAAAGATTACATTAATCAAGGAATCCAAGAATTTAGCTACAATGATGATGGAAGCTCTCTTCGCTACATTGCTTGCATATGAACATGATCAGATTCAAAAATCTCATGCAAAAGAAACGGAAAAGAAAAGAAATTGCACTCAAAGTCAACTCCTCAAAGGAAGATTACAAATGTCACAACCTACCCTTTGACGGGAGGGCTAGGCGAAACAAAATGGTGCGTCTTCTCATGAAGAAAACGCGTGGAGTCGTTGATCGAGGCCGTACTCGAATCAAATAAATATTAAAATGTGGTAACTAGGAAGTGATCCTAGGTCGTTTCCCAACGATCAATGATAAACCAAATGTTCATAACAAATAGTAGGAAATAGTAACAAATTGGGGGGGGGGGGTTGTTTGCTTTTGTAAATTAAACACCGAGTAAAATTTAATTAGAAAATATCATAATTAAAATACATTGCTTCCCCTTGATTCACAAGCAAGTCTCTTATCCTAGGTTGCGAGAATTTATCCTTATTCAGTTCAACCACTTAATCCAACTCTAAATTAAATTACTAAGCGAAATTCAACATAATGCATTCATTATGTGATTAAGCATCACATACACCAATTACTCATAAACGATCATTAAGCATGAACGTAAATTAAGCACAGAGACAATTAATCAAGCACTAAGCATGCATGAATTAATAGAAACAAATTTAGAGTAATTAGTGAAGAGGAAAAAGAATTGAACAGAATTTAACAATAATAATAGAACCTCAAAGAGAACTGTGCTTGATCCTCAAGAGAAAACAACGCTGGGGACTTAGCCATCCATTAATCAGATAAAGAACGAAATTTTATTGATAAAACTAAAATTCTGAACTGGAATTGTAAAAAAACGAAAAATAGAAGAGAGAGAGGAGAGAGCTAAACTACAATCTTGGTGCTGTTATATAGTTTTTCAGCCCCAAAGCTTACAAATCTCTTTTAAATTCAAGCCCATAAATAAATTAAATTCAAATCTAGATAAGATAAGATAAGATCTATATTAAATAATATCTAGATGAGATCAAATCTAAATAATATCTAGATAAGATAAAGATAAGATAAGATCTAATTTTGTAGAATAAAATAATCTGGCCTCTTCAAGTCCAAGCCCAATTCTGGATTCGAGCCCAATTCTAGATTCAAGCCCAATGCTTCATTAAGTCCTGAAATTAGACTAAAAACATCAAATTACTTGAATGGGCCCAAATAATAAAACTGTCTAATTAATTAGACAATTAAGTCTAATCAGTACTTAAAATGGTGCAAAAAGGGTTAAGAAATAGGAGAAAATAATGGCACATTAGTCGTCATCAACATTTATTTGAGGAAAACATTAGAAAAACTAAAAAGACGAAGGTCTGGGGATTTTGAAAATGAGGGTTCGAGAGTTGTATACGCACGGGGAAGGTATCAGCACCCCACGCGCCTGTCACAAGGGACGACAACCTTTAATCGAGTGTGCAAAACATGACTTCAAAATTATGTATTTTCCCTTTTTATGTTTATTAATTTTTTGGGGTCGACAAGGGTATTTCCCTTGCTCCTACGTATCCTCAGGTGCGATGAGGAATTCAGACCTACGTAGTTCTTTAAGTCTGAAAGTTTGTGTGTTCAATTATGAACAAAACTCGTTTAAGGCATTGGACCTTGAAACGGCCTCAAGTAATGTTTGATGAAAAGCGGAGAGAATCGTTAAGGCGTTTTACCTTGAAACAATCTCAAGTGATATTTGATAAAAAGAAATTAGTTATGAGTTGGTTTTATTTTGGTTTAATTTTATTAACCTTCAATCTTATTTTAAAGATAATTTATGCCACTAATGATCGGTTAAAACTTACTTTAAAAAAAAAAAGCGATTAACGATGATAGGAGAAGGAGATGAAGATGCACAAAACAATAAAGAGGACCCCTAAGGGTCCATAAATCATGTTCAAATCCTTACAGACAAACACTAATCGGATGAAGAACGAAGAACGAACGAAGAATGAACAAAGAACGATTATAGTCGTAATTCGGTAGTGCCTTGGCCTTGTTTTTCTTTTCTTTCTTTTTCTTCTCTCTAATTTCTCTCAATTTCTCTCAATGTTGGACCTCTGGACCCCTTCTTTCAACCCCCTCACGCCTATTTATAGCAAAATAGGGGACTTGGTTAATCAGTAGCTCACCCAGGCGAGCTGTTGCTTCAACCTGAAGTAACCTTGCTCGCCCAGGCGAGCGGGTTACTTCACTCCTAAGTCTTCTAGGGGCCTAGGCGAGCCAGAGGCTAGCCAGGGGTCAGAAAAAAGCTTCCAAATGACCCTTTTGCCCTCCCTTTTGGGTATTTTCTGCATTTTTTACCGAAACATAAAAAAAACTTTCGTATTGCGCAACAACTGGTGTCAAGCAGCTCAATTCAGCTAGCAATAAATCAAAATGTTAGCAAATGATAGTCCCCGAATGAAATTAGGGTATGACAATTGCCCCTCTTTACTTATCTTTTATTGGAAATAAAAGGGAAGAAAAGATAAGGACACTAATTTCGTTCGAGCGATCTTGTTATTCAACCAGGCAATCAAGGAAGTGAAATCAAGAAAACACGAAGACATTGAAGTTCTTCTTCTTTTATTTTTTCTTTTTTTTCCATAGCATAGAAACAGAGGATGTCGAGTCCTATGAAGCACAAACAAGGACATTGAGTCCTATAAAAGACAAAAGATGCTGAAGTACTTGAAATGTAAATGAAGACATTGTCATCTTTTGAAAGTGTAAATGACTAAAGACATTGTCATCTTTTGAAATCAAGACATTGTCAACTTTTGAAAGCGTAAATGACTGAAGACATTGTCGTCTTTTGAAATGTAAATGAAGACATTGTCGTCTTTTGAAAGCATAACTAATTGAAGACATTGTCATCTTTTGAAATGTAAATGAAGACATTGTCGTCTTTTGAAAGCGTAAATGACTGAAGACATTGTCGTCTTTTGAAATGTAAATAAAGACATTGAATTCTTTTGAAAGTGTAAATGACTAAAGACACTGAAGTCTTTTGAAATGTAAATGAAGACAATGTCGTCTTTTGAAAGCGTAAATGACTGAAGACATTGAAGTCTTTTGAAACGTAAATGAAGACATTGTCATATTTTGAAAGCATGAATGATTGAAAACATTGAAGTCTTTTGAAACATAAATGAAGACATTGTTGTCTTTTGAAAGCATAAATGACTGAAGGCAATGAAGTCTTTGAAATGTAAAGAAGACTGTGATAGTCTTGAAAAAAGACTCTGATAGTCTTTGAAATGTGAAGAAGATTGTGATAGTCTTGACAAAAGACATTGAAGTCTTTGAAATGTAAAGAAGACTGTGATAGTCTTGAAAAAAGACATTGAAGTCTTTGGAATGTAAAGAAGATTGTGATAATCTTGACAAAAGACATTGAAGTCTTTGAAATGTAAAGAAGATTGTGATAGTCTTGACAAAAGACATTGAAGTCTTTGTAATGTAAAGAAGACTTTGATAGTCTTGACAAAAGACATTGAAGTCTTTGAAATGTAAAGAAGACTGTGATAGTCTTGAAAAAATACATTTAAGTCTTTGAAATGTAAAGATAGAGAACTTTGAGTCCTATGAAAGATAAAGACGAGGACTTTGAGTCCTATGAAAGATAAAAGTGAGGATTTTGAGTCCAGTCAAAGATAAAAGTGAGGACTTTGAGTCTTGTGAAAGATAAAAGTGAGGACTTTGAGTCTTGTGAAAGATAAAAGTGAGAACTTTGAGTCCTATGAAAGATACAAGCTAGGACTTTGAGTCCTATGAAAGATAAAAGTAAGGACTTTGAATCCTATGAAAGATAGAAGTGAGGACTTTGAGTCCTCTGAAAGATAAAGGCAAGGACTTTGAGTCCTATGAAACAAGCCAATAGGTACTAGTACCAAAGGGCGTAACCTAAGGAGAAGCAAGAGGTTGACTCTTTGAGAGGGCCTCTCTTCCTAAACTCAAAAGATAGGGCATTAGATTTGGGAAATTGGTATGCAATGAGAAATCTATAGCCTAATATGAACATGATGTTTGGGACGCAGATGCATGCAATCTTCATCTTGAAACGTTATTAATGCAAAAGGGTTTTGAATCATGAAAGATGTGTAATGCTCATGACATTCTTTCCTATTTTCATGATTTTGATTTGATTATTTTGCTCCCTTTTTTTTTTCTTTTTGTGGAAAGCACAGATTGATTGTCTCTTTTTCTGAACGATGTGATAACTCATGCAACCTCATCCTATCTTTATGCAAATCTCTTTGGGGACTCCCTTAGAGTGTATGTTATGTTTGATTTAGTCACTTGAAAATCGGGGTGACGGCAATGGAGCCGCTTGACATTTAATCAATCAATTGAAATATTGATCCCAGGGTTTTCCCCTTTCCTTTTAAAAACTTCGATTATTCTGCACAACAAGAAAACGTAAGGCTTCGGGAAAGATCGTGTGCCCTATTGAAGGATGGAAATGAATTGTCACACTTTGGTATGTGACCAAGTGAAACTTTCTTGATAGAGTGATGCCAAGGATCTGTTGAAAAAATTTATATAACGAAGCTACCCTTGGATTCGAAAGAAATCCCAAAGATTTTGCATGAGAGACTAACATCAGATGTACCCTACTATCACAATTGTCTTCGTGCAGTTTCCACGAGCTCCTAGTCGAATGAGTTTTTTTTTTCAAATGTGCAAGCGTGAAACTTCAAGGATTCTTTTTTTCATATATATATATATTTTTCATCAATCACAAGTGTGTGAGGGTTTCATTCTAGAATCCCAACTTAAAAGCAAATTAGTCATTCTTTGATCTACATGGGCTTTATTGGGCTTGTAACATCGTCAGGGGTAAGAGGGCTACAAAAAAAAGGATTAGAGAGGCTTAAAAAGTGTTTGAGGGTTATATTGAGTAAGAACCTTAAGAGCGTTGCTTGTACCTTTTAGGCTGGGCTCTACTCCTTTTGTCTCATACATTAATCTTTCATTGCACTTTTGTGCCTTTCTTGTAGAATTTGGAGATCTTTTGTCTCTTGTTTTTTCTTCACTCACCATTGGCGGATTTTATTTTCTTTTTTCTTTATTGTTGTCCAACTTCATGCATGTGTTATTTCCATTGCTCTTCCCGCCGGTTTAGCGGTGGTTCCCCCTCAGGGTTTCTATTTTGCTTTTGCTATTTTTTTGTTGTTTTTTAGAAAACAAATATGCTTTGGCTCGGAGGGGGTAGCAAAGGATAAACTAGTGTTTGGGATGTTGAAACATGGCCATGTGTCATTTCAAATATTGACTTAGATCCTTTTATAGTTTGGATTTTGGGACCAAACCCTTGATAAACACACCTTTGATTGCTTTTATTTTTTTTTATTATTTTATATCAACTCTAATTTTTGCTTAGGTCGCCCTTTCGGGTTTTCAACCTACCGGGTGAGAACTTCTGATTTGCCCCTAGATTCGCTTGAGGCTTATGCATGTTGCCTCTCACTGTCCCAATGTAGGGCTTTGTGGTATCTATTGTTGTCTTCGTCATGACCTTGTAGCAAGGAAAAATGAAAGAAACTGTGCAAATTCTCAAAAATGAATTTTCATGGACGAGAACATTTAAAGGATTTTCAATAGACAAATTGAGTTGAACGACTGCTGTTCTTGATCACTCACTTTTCTCTCAAAAAACAACTTTTAGGAATGATAAAATGAGGTCACATGAATGTCTGTACTTTTTTATTTGAAACACAGTCAATCAAATGTTTTTTCCTTCTTTTTTTTGTTTTGTTTTTTTTTTTTTGTAAAGGAAACTGCAAGGATCATGTATGAGTGAACATAACATGCGAACGATGGAAATAAAATATATGCAGTTGGCAGAACAAAAGCATTCTAAATGAAGGTGTATGATAATGCAGTGATTTATGCAAATGCAATGCATGAATGATATTTCCATTATAATGCCATAAAGAAATGCATGATGCGATCAAGGAACATGCCAGAGTAAGTATTCTATGTGCCCCCTAATTTAGGAACCTAATGGAAAGGATCCAAAAGTCCACTTCTAGTGATAATTCCCAAGAGTGGTTTCATGTAACTTTACTAGCTTCTAGAGATATTATCCTCTTAGGTAACACATTGTGGTGATAGGGACTATCAACGACAATGAATCACCAAAAGAGGAAAACTCTAGATGAGGCTTCACTATTATCAAGCGAGTCGGAAACCTAGCATGACTACAGATCGACCTCCACTCCTTATGGCTCACATAGACAAGGTATAGGGCCCAATATCTCAATGTGTGTGCGAGGTGTAGGTGTCATGTGTGCATCGAAAAATTATTTCAAACTATGGATGTAATCAATAGAAAAACACACACCAAACACAACAATATAGCAAAGGTTATATACATATATGGAAAAAACAAAAGATAAAAGGAAAAAGGGAAAATAAATAAAGAAGAAGTCATGATAAAAACATTGCACACTGACTGAATGGCCTAACTCTCTAACACATCCCCAGTGGAGTCGCCAATTATCACAACCTACCCTTTTGCAGGAGGGCAAGGTGAAACAAAATGGTGCGTCTTCTCATTAAGAAAACGCGTGGAATCGCCACCATCGTTTATTCTAGGAAAACATTAGAAAAACCAAAAAGACGAAGGTTTGCGGCTTTTGAAAATAAGGGTTTGGGAGTTGTTTACGCATGGATAAGGTATCAGTACCCCACGCGCTCGTCACAAGGGACGATAGCCTTTAATCGAGTGTGCAAAACATGACTTTAAAATTATGTATTTTCCCTTTTTATGTTAATTATTTTTTTTGGAGTTGACAAGGGTATTGCCCTTGCTCCTATGTATACTCAGGTGCGGTGAGGAATTCAGACCTATGTAGTACTTTAAGTCTGAAAGTTTGTGTGTTAAATTATTTTTATAGTTTTTTGAAAGGTTGATTTTAATTACAAACAAAACTCGTTTAAGGCGTTGGACCATGAAATGATGTTTTAAACTTTGAAAAATGGAGAAAGTCGTTTGTCCGTTTAAGGTGTTGGACCTTGGAACGACCTCAAGTGATGTTTGATGAAAAGCAAAGAAAATCGTTAGGGCGTTGGACCTTGAAACGATCTCAAGTGATATTTGATAAAAAGAAAATAGTTATGAGTTGGTTTTTATTTTGGTTTTTGTTTATTAACCTTCAGTCTTTTATTAAAGATAACTTGCGGCACTAACGATCGGTTAAAACTTACTTTAAAAAAGAAAAGCAATTACTGATGATAGGAGAAGGAGATGAAGAAGCACAAAACAATAAAGAGGACCCGTAAGGGTCCATAAATCATGTTCAAATCCTTATAGACAAACACTAACCAGATGAAGACCAAAGAATGAACATAGAACAATTAGGTCGCAATTCGGTAGCGCCTTGGCCTTGTTTTTCTCTTCTTTCTTCTTCTTCTCTCTGATTTCTCTCAATTTCTCATAATGCTGGACCTCTTGACCCCTTCCTTCAGCCCCTTCACGCCTATTTATATCAAAACAGGGGACTTGGTTAATCAGCACTGGTTCAACCTGAAGTAACCTTGCTCGCCCAGGCGAGCAGGTTACTTCACCCCTAAGTATTTTGGGGGCCAGGCGAGCCAAAGGCTAGCTTGGGCGAGCCATGGGTTAGAAAAAGCTTGCAAATGACCCTTTTGTCGAAATGTCGAAAAACCTTTCGTATTGCGCGGCAACTAGTGTCAAGCAGCTCAGTTCGGCTAGCAATAAATCAAAATGTTAGCAAATGATAGTCCCTGGACGAAATTAGGGTATGACAACAAGGATAGTTCTAGAAGTGAGGAAGATGTAGAGAATTTCAATTTGATTTTAAGAAAATTTGAAAAATTTCCCAAGTCCAAAAGACAGAAAATTCTCTAAATCCTCCAAGAAGATTGAGAACAACAACAACTTCACATGCTTCAAATACGGTAAGCAAGGTCATATCAAATCTAAGTGTCCTATCTACCTTAGAAAACTTGTTGGTGAAAAGAAAGGAAAGAAGGACAGAAAAAAAAAAAAAAGAAAGCCTACATAGTTTGGGAAGATAATGCATCAACAACCTCTGACTCTTTTAGTGATGAAGAAATCGAAAATGTATGCTTAATGGCAAAGTTAATGGATGACTCATCAACCATTGAAGAAACTAAGGTGTGCTTAAAAGCAAGGGACTCACTATGATACTTGGATAGTGGCTGCTCTAGGCACATGGCAGGTGACAAGTCCAAACTCACTAACTTTGTGTTAAAAGAAGGAGGGTATGTCACTTTTGGAGATGTCATACCCTAATTTCGTTCGGGGATCATCTGTTTGTTGGGCTGTGACCCTTGCTTGACCACTTCGAGGTACTTGACACCCATCGTTAGGCAATCCGTGAAGTTCCGCGGCATGTCAGGAGTTGAAAGGACGTGTTAAGGCGCAATCCGTAAAGTTTCGTAACATTCCGGAAGCCAAAGAAGGGGTGATTGCATAATCTGTAAGGTTTCGTGACATTACGGAAAGAAAACAAGTATCGTTACGTAATTCGTAAAGTTCCGTAACGTTACGGAAAAAGAATCAACAAAAAAGGGGGGCAGGGGGTGTATTTAGTAAACAGGGGGTACAAATAGCAATCAGGCCCACTTAGGCCTTCCAGGACCTATCAACAGAAGGCGGTGCCTTCTGGTGGAAGCAACCCAGCTCGCCTGGGCGAGCTGGGCGGCAACCACCACCCTCTTTGCCCCTATAAATAGGGGGAGGAGGGAAGAACAAAAAGGTTCAACCCTCCCAGTATCTGAGAATCACTTAAAATTAGTGATAAAAATTGTTTCCGTGAAGAAAATCCAAGCCGAGGCGCTTCCGTAACGCTTCTGAAACGTTTCCATGGGCTATTTCACAAAGGTTTTCCACCATTCTTCATCGTTCTTCGTTCGTTCTTCGGTCTTCAACCGGTAAGTTCCCGAAATCGAACTTTTCAATTCATTCTATGTACCCTTAGTGGTCCCCATTTGTTTCGCGTGCTTTTATTTTTATTTCTTTTACTTTCCATACCCCCTTTTGACGTGCTTTAGTCATTTATTTAAGTCGTTTTCTCACCTAATCAAAAAATAAAATAAATTTCCACCGATCATTTTAATTGTAACATCTTTTAATTTCTGTTAAAATAAAATCCGACCGTTCTGTCATGCCGTAACCACGTTTAAAACCAAAAAGAGGCAAAATAATAATATAATAAATGTCACAACGTGCCCTTCGCGGGCGAGCGAGGGCGAGGCTCACGGATGCGCTTTCCAAAGGAGGAAAGGTGCGCGGAGTCGACACCAACGTTTATTTGTGGAAAACGTCGGGAAAACCGAAGGAAACCGGTCAAAATGAGAATTCTAAGTTCGGGAGTTGTATTTACGCTTGAGGAAGGTATTAGCACCTCTTACGTTTGTCTCAAAAGACAACAGCCTTATTTCTAGAATTGTGGAATTGTGTTACCTTAACTTTTATTTCTTTTTATTTTTTGAGGTCGACAAAAACGGGGCTTTTGCTCCTACGTACCCTCCTTTGGAGAGGAAATCAGACCTACGTAGTTCTTCCTTAAGCGTGAATCGAGTGATTCTTTTTACTTGAAAAGTGATCATTTTAAGGCATTGGACCTTAAAAATGATCCATTTTACTTGGTAAGAAAAACTGAAATGATAAATTTTCAAAACCCTATTTTTGTGGACGAGCTTGACTAGGCGAGTTGATTTTAGCCTTAGTTTCACTTTAGTTATTTAGTCAATTCAATTAAGAATGAGAACTCCCAAACAGAAAACGTCCGACTGATTTTCCGCTTTACTTTACTAAAGAAATATTTTTTTTGGTTATTATATTATTATTTTACCTCTTTTTTTGATTTCCAACGTGGTTACGGCACGACCTAACGGTCGGAATTCATTTTAACAAAAATTACCGGATGATACAATTCAAACGATCGGTGGAAATTTATTTTATTTTTACATTAAGCGAGGAATGACTTAAATAAATGGCTTAAGCACGTCAAAAGGCGGTATAAAAAGTAAATGAAAACGAGAATGAAAATATATGAAACGCAATGTGGACCACCACGGGTTCATAGAATGAATTGAAAAGCTTGGTTTGAGGTACTTACCCATTGAAGATCGAAGAACAATGAAGAACGAATGAAGAACGCCGAAGAACGGTTGAAACCTTTTGCGAAATTCTTCACGGAAACGTTACGGAAGCGTTTCGGAAGCGCCTCGGCTTAGATTTTCTTCATGGAAACAATTTTTCCAAGCAAATTCAAAAGAGAGAGAAGTGCCTAAGGGGCTGAACCCTTTTCTTCTTCACTTTCTCCCCTATTTATACCAAAACAGGGGAGATTCTTGCCGCCCAGCTCGCCCAGGCGAGCCAGGTTGATTCTTCCAGAAGCAACAGCCTTCTGGAGGAAGCTTCTGGAAGGCCCAAGTGGGCCTGATTGCTATTTACACCCCCTTTTTACTAAATGCACCCCCTATCTATTTTTTTGTAATTCTTTTTTCGTAACGTTACGAAACTTTACGAATTTCGTAACGATACTTATTTTCCTTCCGCAAGGTTACGAATACTTACGGATTATGTATTTACTCCTTTTTTACCTTTCGAAGAAGTCACGGAAACTTACGGATTGCGCAAAAACACCTCTTTTCGACTTCCGCCACATTACAGAATTTCACGGAACACGCAAGCCTGCTTCCTTTCGATTTCTGAGACGTCTCGGGACTTCATTTATTGCATGTCATCAAGTAATAATCCCCGGACAAAATTAGGGTATGACAGTTGCCCCTCTTTACTTACCTCTCATCGGAGATAAGAGGAAAGCAAAGATAGGACACTGATTTCGTCCGTCCTGCCCTTTTCGCAATGACGACTCTCATCTCTACTTCTTCTTTTTTTTCTTCGGCACAAAACAAAATACAAACAACAACCAGAACAACAAATATAATACAGATATACACATACTTGGCGAAGGAACCGATATAGAAAACAACAGAATAACGTGCTTCCCAGTCACCAGAAGCTTCGCACTTGATAAGGGAGAACACATGAATAGCGCTAGGCAATGACATTCATGGTGCTCCGAACAAAGGTGGAGTATGGAGGATTGCCTTGAGGGTCCGCACTTAGGCAATCATGAAACTGAGCTCCAAACTCGAAAGTGGAGGACACATGAACAGCCCTAAACAAGAACATTCATGTGGCTCTGGAAAAGGAAGAGAATGGAGGATTGCCTTGAGGTTCCTCTCTTAGGCAATCATGGAATACAGCTCCAATACTCGAAAATGGAGAACACATGAACAGCCCTAAGCAATAACATTCATGTGGCTCCGGAAAAGGACGAGAATGGAGGATTGCCTTGAGGGTCCTCTCTTAGGCAATCATGGAGCACAGCTCCAAACTCGAAAATGGAGGACACGTGAATGACAACGCAATTCACTCACGTGGCTCCGGAAAAGGATGAGAATGGAGGATTGCCTTGAGGGTCCTTTCTTAGGCAATCATGGAACTCAGCTCCAGACTCAAAAGTGGAGAACACATGAACAGCCCTAAGCAATAACATTCATGTGGCTCCGGAAAAGGACGAGAATGGAGGATTGCCTTGAGGGTCCTCTCTTAGGCAATCATGGAGCACAACTCCAAACTCGAAAATGGAGGACACGTGAATGACAACGCAATTCACTCACGTGGCTCCGGAAAAGGATGAGAATGGAGGATTGCCTTGAGGGTCCTTTCTTAGGCAATCATGGAACTCAGCTCCAGACTCAAAAGTGGAGAACACATGAACAGCCCTAAGCAATAACATTCATGTGGCTCCGGAAAAGGACGAGAATGGAGGATTGCCTTGAGGGTCCTCTCTTAGGCAATCATGGAGCACAACTCCAAACTCGAAAATGGAGGACACGTGAATGACAACGCAATTCACTCACGTGGCTCCGGAAAAGGATGAGAATGGAGGATTGCCTTGAGGGTCCTCTCTTAGACAATCATGGAACACAACTCCAGACTCAAAAGTGGAGAACACATGAACAGCCCTAAGCAATAACATTCATGTGGCTCCGGAAAAGGACGAGAATGGAGGATTGCCTTGAGGTTCCTCTCTTAGGCAATCATGGAATACAGCTCCAGACTCGAAAATGGAGGACACGTGAATGACAACGCAATTCACTCACGCGGCTCTGGAAAAGGATGAGAATGGAGGATTGCCTTGAGGGTCCTCTCTTAGACAATCATGGAACACAGCTCCAGACTCAAAAGTGGAGAACACATGAACAGCCCTAAGCAATAACATTCATGTGGCTCCGGAAAAGGACGAGAATGGAGGATTGCCTTGAGGTTCCTCTCTTAGGCAATCATGGAATACAGCTTCAGACTCGAAATGGAGGACACGTGAATGACAACGCAATTCACTCACGCGGCTCCGGAAAAGGATGAGAATGGAGGATTGCCTTGAGGGTCCTCTCTTAGACAATCATGGAACACAGCTCCAGACTCAAAAGTGGAGAACACATGAACAGCCCTAAGCAATAACATTCATGTGGCTCTGGAAAAGGACAAGAATGGAGGATTGCCTTGAGGTTCCTCTCTTAGGCAATCATGGAATATAGCTCCAGACTCGAAAATGGAGGACACGTGAATGACAACGCAATTCACTCACGCGGCTCCGGAAAAGGATGTTGGCGGGACCGAACAGTCCACCGGGTCTTTCCACTTAAAAGGATAACATGCTTTTTGCAAAGAAAAATAAATCATTCACGAGAGCACCACGTCTTAGAGAAACAATATACTTGCGCCAAGGGTAATCTTCCTTGTAACCGAGAATGAAGGGTAGGATGTCAACTTCTAGCTTTCAAACAAACACGCAGGGGAAACATGGGGCTAATATGAAAATAAATCACTCGTGGTGTATAAAACTCACAAGGCAAGTGTCTTATCCTATTCCCAAACCAATAACTACACCATGACTCTATTTTGCACGCGACTTCCTATTGAATCATAGATCAAACGTACGATCACGTACCAATAGGATTTTCTCGAGGTCAGCGTTTTTGGAGAGGAAGCTGGGTGTTTCGGTTTTTTCCTCTTTGTTCATGTGGGGTGGAATATTGCCAGTCAAGAATGATTCTGAGTGGCAATCTGGCTTTGGAGACTTTCTATTCTCTTCCTTTCGTTGATCGAGAGTTGCTTCTTTTCCCCTTTTCACTTCCTTTCGATCTTCGATCGGGAATCCTTCTTTCCTTTCTTTTGTTCTTTTCTTGATCTTCATTTTTCTCTTTTTCTTTCTTTCTTTCCATTTCTTCCTTCTCTTTCTTTTCACTTTTCCTTCCCCATCCCTTTCTTTGGGAAATCGGGTTTAGCATTCTATTTGCTCTCCCTTGAGGAGATTTCACTATCCTTTGCTTCGGGGAAAGGAGGAGGTTTCTTTTGATAGGCCAAGGTTCAAAGAGGTCTAAGGTTGTGTCTCAGTAGGATCTTTTATCGTGGGAACCCCAATCTTGATATCTGGGGCGAGGCAAATTTGGGGAACAAGGTGTCGCTCTTGGCCCGAACTTCTGTATTATTCCATAAGGCACGTGTGACAATGATGATTTGAAAACAAACGTGCAAAATCAGTCATGGCTACAGCCAAGTGGGCACTCAAGCATCCTGTTTATGGCATTGTGATTCTAGGGTTGGGAATTTACACAGACAAACCCAACGTTTCCAAATTATGTTCTTTCATCAGCTCAATGCATTCATCCATCTTTATCTCGATTCATTCCGGAAAATAAACTCTTGGCATCAGTCCCTTGTTTCCAGAAGATGCGTTTGCCCTTTACGAATGATTTATACTTCTCAACTATGACATGTCAACCTTCGCGGTCTTTCTTTCTTTTTTTCTTTTTGTTTTATATGTTCATTAACACTATACACTTGTGGCTCTTTATGAGGAAAACTTTTCTTTGTACATCTATACGACAAACCGTTTCTGTACACACATTAGAACTCTTCTTTTTACGTCACATGGTCTATATACAATCCCTATTTACATTCAAAGATTTTTCATTTCCCACAACACACACTTATACACAAAAGTACACTCGTTGCTCACACGCACAAGAATTCCTTTCCGCGCATCATTTACACACAGGAATCCTTCTGTACACATTTTCCTTCTACCTACACGTATAGATAAAAACCTTTTTCTTTTCTTCATGAACATGGCTTTTATTCACAACGCTTCTTTTTCTTTTTTTTTCTTTTTATTTTTGGTTCATTTTATTCTTTAGGACGACATTCCTAAATGAAAAATTCTACGCGATTCCGGAATTTTAACAAACATTATTGGCAACAACGAAACAAGTACTAACGTAACAATTCAAATGATATGTATGTGCAAAACAAAAGTCAACACATGAAACAAACGTTAGTCCCTTAGTCAAATAAAAACAAGATGATATATACCAAGAAAAATGTAAACTAAAAGAAATATGGATCAAAGAATCTCCCAATCATGCGGCTCCGCTCCCTCCTAAGAAATCAAGTAAATATGTCATCTCTTCGTCCTCGCGGGCCTCATCCGCCTCATCGGGAGCCTCTGCTGGCGCCCCTGCTGGTGCCTCTGTTGCCTGGGCCTCAGGCCAATCCCTAGGCCACGCAACCTCTGCCCTAAACTGCTCCGGGGTAGGGCACGGGAAAGGAGTAAAGCCCTGACTCTGCAGGCTGAGACTCATCTGATACAGACAATCATGAGTCTGTACATGTGCCCGGTGGTTGGCCGCCTGCTGGCGAACCAAATGCCGCAAATACTGCTCTGTATCAAACAATCCAGCTGGGCCAGCCTGATGAGGTGGCGGCGCGTCCGCGGCCTGTGGTACATCACCATGGACCTGTCTCCGCGTGCAGTACTTCTCGATAAAAGCTCGGGTGATTGGCGGCCGAATTACCTTGCTAGGCGTGACGGGGACGCCGAACGACTGGCAGAGTCCCGTGATCAAGGCGGGAAATCCCAGGGCCCTTTTGGACTTATCTGGGTCCAGAGGGTGCCTGGTAGGTGCCATACCTGCAAAAATATAGATGGCATCAGCGATTAACTGAGCCACATGGATGCTCATCCGCGTCAGGATGGCGTACACCAGCTGACACTTCGGCAGGGGGAGGTCGGAATTATGATTGGTGGGCAGGATGTTGCTGAGCAGCAAAGTCATCCATATCTGAGTCAGGGTGGTCATGTTGGTGCGCATGATCCGCACCCGCCTCCCAGCAGCAGTCCGAGCAAAATCTTGCCCCGGTATACATAGTATCTGGGCGATGGCCTCCTCGTCGAACCCATCAGACCGGTTCCCCCTCTGGCCATACTCGCACTCCTGACCCTCTTCCAGCACTAAAGGGTATCCCAGGAGTTGGCTGATAGCATCCGCATCAAACGGGATCCACTGACCCCTTACCCAGGACCTCATGTCACGCACGCCCTCCTCTGTTGGCCAAGCATTGGCATAAAATTCGAGGACTATTTCTGGATCGAACTTGGCCATGGGGGTAACTAGTGATGTCCACCGCCGGCGACCTATTTCCTCCTGGAAATCAGTATACTCGTCGTCCCTGAGCTGGACGCGTCGCTCTCGGAGAAATGACCATCCCTTGATGGCCTCGAAGCGCTGCTGGTGTACAGCGCTCCTAAAGCGGTGACTGTCATACTCAGGAGCGGAACTAGTTCCTTCGGCCGCCTTATCCTTCTTGGATCTCTTCGAGGCAAGCTTCCTCAGGGCCATTTCCTGCGAGAACAAACATTTAAAAGTTAGTCTTACAAGATAACACTTACCTTAAAGCAAAAAGGTCATGCTAATCCTTCTGATGGAGAACGGACTCATGTAATCCATTTATGCACACATGTACATGTAGAAAATATATCCTATTATCAACATACAAAGATATTCAAAACATTCTATCCACCACACATATACATTTTTTGGAAAGAATACTCACATACATGCTCAAGGTATTGTATCAAAATTACACATTGTTCATATCCTAACCATTTGCTATTTACAAACTAACCACACCCATTTGAAGTATTTTATTAACATACAAATCTTTGGTTGTTCCATTCCTATTTATACATATATGCACATCGGAGAGCCAATCTCACGTCATGCACACACTTGCATTTGAAAGAAACTTTCATGCCATCTATCTACTCTTGAGGGGCAATTCCACATCATATATTCATTTGGGAAGCATTCTTGTGCCATCTTGGCATGGGTACATTTTTTGAAAAGCCTCTTATGCTACTTATCCACCAATATACATATTTTGAAATACATTATTTACTATCATTCACTTTGCAAGGTATTTTTATGCCATATATTCACACACTTTGCAACACATTTTTATGCCATACATATTTACACATATATCTACACACCATTGAAAAGCATCTCCCACGTCACTTAGGTGTAAAAATACCAATCATGGGGCAGCCTACACTCTTACCAACAAGTCCCTATTTTCATGCTTTTTTTTTTTACATTCAAAACCAAAATTTAAAACCCTAGGCATAAGTCATGCTTCCTTACATTGAAATTTAAAAGCTTAGGTTCCTAGGCCTAGAATTGCATTCGGACTCTCATTTTAAATCCTTCATGCTGTCCCTATATATATAAAACAGTCCCATCACCCCAATTTTGCAAAATCATATTCATTCATCATTGGGGCATTTAACCGAGCACTTGGTGGGCGCATGTTTGAACACAAATTGTATGAGAATGGGAGCAATGTGGCATGCCCCATTGCTTCAGAATATAACCTAGGCCTAAGGCCTTTTCATTCAAATCCTCAATTCAAGAAAACAAAACAAAAACTGCCTCACAATCATAAGCATGTTCTCACAATTTAAAGCACCAAAAGATGAAGAAAACACATCAATGGGAAGCAAAAAATCTCTAGGATGGAACACTTACTTGTTGGAGTGAATTGAAACACCAAAAACGAAAGCAAAATGCGATCAAAAGGCTTAGGGGAGCAAGAGGCCGCAAGCCTTCGTGTTCTTTCTTTTCTTGAATAAGGGGGGGAGTTTTTGGATGCCCAAAACGTTCCCCTCCCTCGTTTTATAATTTGGGTGCAGGGGTTGCTCGCCCAGGCGAGCTAACCTGCCATTTTTTTTTTTGAGGGGAACATTAACCATGTCCCCTCCTCCCTTATGGGCCAGCGTTTACCTAACTTGAACCTACTTAAGTTAGAATTAGGCATTGATTACTTATTTAAAACAAACAAATAGTAAAAGAACTGCAAACACCAAGGATACAGGGCTGCCTTGCAGCGACGTTCTCTGCTCGTTTAGCACCGGGAAAAGGGCAACAATTGGTCGGTCGTGACCCCATCCCCACTTGCATCCATTCCTATGTACCTGCAAATAGGAAACAAAAACGCGCGGCCAATCGTGTCCGGTCATCGTCTTACCTTGGTTGATTTCTGCCATTGATTTGTCTTGACTTTGGACCGTGGCCTGAGACGATTCTACTCTTTGCTATCACAAGATATGCATGTGCATGTATGAATGTATGAATGTTTCTGATGCGATCATTTTATTTTAGTGGAGGCTGGTTAGGTCCAATTTTAAAATAAACGTTTGGGGGCACCCCCATACACTGAGCGAAGAGGGCTCATGCTTATGACAAAACTAAAACACAAAGTTTGAAACATCAAAGGGGGGACTAAAACCCCGCCCATCTTTTCTTTTCAAAGAAACGAGACAAATACAGTGAATGGGAATCCCTAGAGGAAACCAAGAGGAACATGAAAAACTTAAAAATAAAAACGTGCAACGGTCCTCAGATTGCCCCAGACTTCAAGCATAATATCGTTTAACTACATCAGAGTTCACGGGCGAAGGCAATTCCTCGCCATCCATGTAGGTGAGTATCAGAGCACCCCCAGAAAAGGCTCTTTTCACCACGAAAGGTCCTTCATAATTCGGGGCCCATTTGCCTCGGTTATCTTTAACAGCGTGGGACATCTTCTTCAACACGAGGTCCCCCTCGTTGAACTTGCACGGGCGTACCTTCTTGTCGAATGCGTTCTTTATCCTTCGTTGATACAAACGCCCATGGCTCATGGCGACCAAACGCTTACCTTCAATAAGGTTAAGTTGGTCGTAGCGTGCTTGAGCCCACTCTGACTCTTCTAGGCCTGACTCCGCCATTATCCTCTGAGAAGGAACCTCTACCTCAAATGGGAGTACTGCCTCCATCCCATAAACCAAAGAATACGGCGTTGCCCCAGTAGAAGTTCGCACCGAGGTTCTATATCCGTGTAGGGCGAAAGGCAACATCTCATGCCAATCCTTGTATGACACCATCATCTTTTGAACAATCTTCTTAATATTCTTATTCGCAGCCTCTACAGCCCCATTCATCTTTGGCCGATAAGGGGTAGAGTTATGATGCTGGATCTTGAAGTCTTCGCACATCTCCTGCATCATCTTATTGTTCAGATTGGTGCCATTGTCAGTAATGATCTTCCTGGGGAGTCCGTATCGACAAATCAACTCCTTCTTTATGAATCTAACTACCACATTCCTTGTGACGTTAGTATAGGAGGCTGCTTTGACCCATTTGGTGAAGTAATCTATCGCCACAAGAATGAATCGGTGACCATTTGACGCTTTGGGTTCTATGGCCCCAATGACATCTATTCCCCACATAGAAAAAGGCCAAGGGGCGGACATAACATTCAGAGGATGTGGCGGAACATTGACGTTGTCCGCGTATGCCTGACATTTATGACACTTCCTTACATGAGCGCAGCAATCACTTTCCATGGTGAGCCAATAATAACCGGCCCTAAGGATTTTTCTGGCCATAGCATGCCCATTGGCATGTGTCCCAAAGGAACCCTCGTGGATCTCCTCAATCATGAAGTTCACCTCTTTGGCATCTATGCATCGTAGGAGGGTCATGTCGTGGTTTCGTTTGTACAGGATGGTACCACTTACAAAGAAACCAGTAGCCAATCTCCTCAACGTCCTTTTGTCATTGTCAGAAATCCCTAGTGGGTATTCCTTGTTCTCGACATACTGCTTGATGTCGAAATACCACGGTTTCCCATCCCGCTCTTCCTCTACTGCATAACAATATGCCGGCTTGCCTTGAGATTTGAATTCGATGTATGGCAGATCCCCGTGTGGGGCAAGCTGAAACATGGATGCCAGGGTGGCTAGCGCGTCAGCCATCTGATTCTCTTCCCGAGGTATGTGGTGGAAGGAAATGTCGTCAAAGTACTTGGCTAACCTCAAGATGTGAGTTTGATAGGGTATCAACTTCGAATCCCTAGTTTCCCATTTTCCGTTCAACTGGCGTATGACCAAAGCTGAGTCTCCATACACCTTGAGTAGTTTTACATCAAAATCAATGGCCGCCTGAACCCCGAGGGCGCATGCCTCGTACTCGGCCATATTGTTGGTACAATCAAAACCTAGCCTAGCCGTGAAAGGAACACACTGATCATCCGGGGATACAAGGACTGCCCCTACTCCGTGGCCCAAAGCATTTGATGCCCTATCGAAGCAAACAATCCATTTGTCTAGGTCCTCATGCGTCCGCTTCTCTTCAAACAGGGCCATGATATCTTCATCTGGGAACTCGGGGTGCATCGGCCAATAATCCTGGAGGGGTTGCTGGGCCAAATAATCCGCTAAGGCACTTCCCTTTACCGCCTTTTGGGTGACGTAAACGATATCGAATTCAGACAATAGTACCTGCCACCTGGCGATTCGTCCCGTGAGGGCTGGTTTTTCAAAGATGTATTTTACGGGATCCATTTTGGAAATAAGCCACGTGGTATGGCTGAGCATGTACTGCCTAAGCCGATGTGATGCCCATACCAGAGCACAACACGTCCTTTCCAACATTGAGTAGTTCATCTCACATGCGGTAAACTTCTTGCTCAGATAGTAGATGGCTTGCTCCTTCTTCCCAGAATCATCATGTTGACCCAACACGCACCCCATAGACTCGTCCAACACGGTCATGTACAGGAAAAGGGGTCTTCCCGTTACAGGTGGCATGAGTACCGGGGGATTCGCGAGACTCTGTTTGATCTGCTCGAAAGCCTCTTGGCAGTCACTGTTCCATAGGACCGCTTGGTTCTTACGTAACAGCTTAAACATGGGCTCACAAGTAGGGGTGAGCTGCGAGATAAATCTTGCGATATAATTCAACCTGCCTAAAAATCCCCGAACCTGCTTCTCCGTGCGTGGTTCCGGCATTTCAAGGATAGCCTTCACTTTCTCGGGATCTATCTCTATCCCTTTCTGACTTACGATAAATCCTAGCAGCTTGCCTGACTTCACCCCAAAGGTGCACTTGGTTGGGTTTAGTTTTAATTGGTATTTCCGCAACCTTCCAAATAGCTTACGCAGATTGACAAGGTGTTCGTCCTCAGTCCGAGACTTAGCAATCATGTCATCCACGTAGACCTCTATTTCCTTATGCATCATGTCATGGAACATCGCCACCATGGCACGCTGATAGGTTGCCCTAGCATTTTTCAGTCCGAAGGCCATCACTTTATAGCAGAATGTTCCCCATAGGGTGACGAAAGTGGTCTTCTCTACATCTTCGGGTGCCATCTTTATTTGATTATATCCCGAGAACCCATCCATAAACGAGAAAAGGGCGAACTTGGCTAATATGTCAATGTGTGGCAGGGGAAAGTTGTCTTTAGGACTGGCTCGGTTCAAGTCCCAGTAGTCTACACACATTCGAACCTTGCCGTCCTTTTTCGGGACTGGGACAATGTTGGCCACCCACTCTGGGTACCGTGCCACAGCTAAGAAACCCGCGTCAAACTGCTTCCTTACTTCTTCTTTAATTTTTAAGGACATCTCGGGTCTCATTCTTCGTAGCTTTTGCTTAACCGGAGAAGACCCAGGATTCAAAGGCAACTTATGCTGCACAATGTCGGAATCCAGACCGGGCATGTCTTGATATGACCACGCAAAGACATCTTGATACTCTTCAAGAAGGGTTATCAAGCCTTGGCGGATAAGCGCGGTCATGCCGGTTCCTACCTTTACTTCCTTCTTTTCCTCCGTGGTCCCCAAGTTTACCAATTCGGTTTCTTCTTGGTGGGACTTCATTTCACGTTCTTCCTGAGCGACCAACCTCTCCAATTCCGGCGACAGGACGTCCTCTTCCTCTTCCTCATTTATCGTTTGGCTTATGTCTCGATCGAAATCGATTGTCAAACCCTCGTTGTCAGGATCCTCAAAGAAACGACCCTCATATCTATACCAAACAAGACAAAAGAAACAAAAACATGCAAAATGATATGAGAAAGGGTGGTACTGCAAGAACAAATGAAACAAGATCTCTTTGTTTATTTAATAAGGTAGGTTTCACAAAACGAAAGAGAAAGGAAATCTATAGGCTCTAATTACATTGAGTCAGCGGTATAGACTTCTGACTGGCTTATCACGCGCCAGTTCCCCACTTGGGAATCGGGGTGGCATGGTTGCACAAAACTTGGTGAGTTTTGAGGGAACTCCTCTTCTATTGCGGCCACCTCCTCCTCAGACACCATTCCAGCGCTGGTGAAACACTGGCTAATACGGTCGAGCCATACCCTATCTGCCCGAAATCTTGAGGGCATGTTCCTCCTTCCCGGCATCCCGGGCTCGTACCCTAATCCATACTTGTATGGATTTCCCTTGATATCGACCACGTCGGGATCCCCAAGTTTGCCTAGACCCATTCCGGGCTCAAATCCATTCCTGAGCATAACACGTGCCACCATTATGGTCGCGTTGGAGAGAGAAGGTAGCGACGAACTTGGTTCCACAGAGGCGCAGCTCACAACCTCAAAGGATTGGAAAGCCGTTTCCAATGATTCTTCCGCCGCTTCTACGTACGGTGCGGAGGAAGGGCAGCTCACTAACATATCCTCTTCACCCGACACTATCACTAAAAGTCCACCCACTGCAAACTTCAATTTCTGGTGAAGCGTTGATGGGACTACTCCCAGGGCATGAATCCAAGGTCTTCCCAAGAGGCAGCTATAGGCAGGATTTATATCCATCACTTGAAACACCACATTGCAAGTGTGGGGGCCTATCTGAATGGGAATGTCGATTTCCCCCATTACTTCCCGCCGAGTGCCATCAAAGGCTCGCACCACCATCGAGATCGGCTTTAAATGTGACGCACTAAAAGGAAGCTTTTCCAAAGTGGACCTCGGCATCACATTTAAACTCGATCCATTGTCGATAAGTACCTTTGCGACAACGTGGTCCATACATCTCACTGACACATGTAGAGCCTTGTTGTGTCCTCTCCCCTCAATGGGAATTTCTTCTTCCGCAAACGCGATGTAGTTGTTGGTGGTTATATGATTAACGATGCCTTCGAAACCCTCTACTGAGATATCATGTGCCACATGGGCATCGTTAAGGACCTTCATCAACAGCGCACGATGAGGCTCAGAGTTTATGAGTAGTTCAAGCAAGGAGATCCTTGCTGGAGTTTTATTTAGTTGCTCGACTACCTTAAACTCGCTTTGTTGGATGAGGCGGAGGAACTCATGGGCCTCTTCCAAAGTCACTATTTTTCCTTGGAGTCCCTCTTTCTTTTCGGCTCCCCTTGCTACGGGAGGATCTACTTCTTTCGAGGGGGTGGCTATGTTTGTGGGCTCTTGGACCATGGGCGCCTTCCCCTTAGAGGGCAATTCCGCCGGGTGAGGGGAAGCGAACACTCGACCACTGCGGGTCACACCACTGAGGCCAATGATGTTGGTTACCTTAGCTGATAGGGAGCCAACTTCGGTTACAACTTTTTCGCTGGACGTGGGAGGGGTATACTTCCACGGAACGGCCTTATTACTTTGATATGCAAATGGCGTTGGCTTGGGTGCCGCCCGCGGGTATATGGGTGTGGAGCCGGTCTCTTTCCTAGTAAAACATATCACTAGGGCCTTGGGGGTTAAAGGAACCCTCTTCTCTTCCAATTGCATGCAGATTTGTGGTTCCTCCTTCCCTCCTGTGAACACTTCAAGCTGCCCGCAATCCATGAGCCGCTGAAGCAATTCTTCCACCATGGGACAGGTTTCCATGTCATGCGACTCCCCGAGGTAAAAAAAACACTCATCCCTTTCATCCCCACCTTGGGGGACCATGCACGCCGCTTGCAGTGATTGATAGATGAAGCGTCTAGAAGTAGCCACGTCTCCTAACCTCTTTGTCCGTGATGGCCCATCCTCTTTGACGGCGTTCACGCTAGCCCCTCCATGACTAGCTAGCGAATTGGTTTTGACATTCGGGCCTTCCTCTTGAAACACTAGCCAGCCGGCACTAAGCAGGTGCTGCACCTTATATTTGAACGGGATGCAGGAGTCAATATTGTGTCCGGGAACTCCACTATGATAGACACACTTGGCACCCGGATCATACCACTTGGGGTAGGGTGGCTGGAGAACTTTCCCGGGTATGGCCACCACCAAGTGATTCTCCAATAGTGAAGGCCATAACTCGGAGTATGCCATGGGAATAGAAGGGAAGTTGTCTTTCGAGTGTTGTGCATACTTATAGGTCGCGCCGGGGGCTGCATTATTAACTGGCCGGGGTGCGACTGGAGCTGTGCGTTGGGCCGACGCTCTTTCTGCCGCGGGTGGCCCTTTTACTTGAGTCGGGAGGGAATTCCCGGCTCGGATAAAAAAATTTGGGGGATTGGGCTGGTACGAGCTTTGGATATTTTGGGGCGGTGGTGACTGCGTGGGCGTCTCCTTCCTTTTTCCTTACGCCCACTGCTGGGGCTCTTCTGTTGTTGTTGGGGGCCATATTGGCAGCATATTCAAACTTGCCTTTTCGTAGCCCGGTTTCAATCCTTTCTCCGGCGAAGACGAGGTCCGCGAAGTTAGCTGGCATGTAGCCTATCAGCTTTTCATAGTAGAACGTGGGTAACGTATCTACCATAATTGTGATCATCTCCCTTTCCGTCATGGGCGGCACGACTTGCTGCGAGATCTCTCCATCTCTAGGCATACTCCTTAATGGACTCATGCTCTCGTTTAGTCATACCCTGAAGCTGGTTTCGATCGGGAGCCATGTCCGTATTGTACTGGTACTGCCTAATGAAGGCAGTTGCCAAGTCCTTCCATGATCGGATCTGGGAAGCTTCCAGATTGGTATACCATGCTACAGCTGCCCCGGCCAAGCTATCTTGAAAGAAATGGACCAACAACTTTTCGTCCGCAGAATACGCCCCCATCTTCCGGCAATACATCCAGAGATGCCCTTTTGGACATGTTGTCCCTTTGTATTTATCAAAGTCTGGTACCTTGAATTTGGGAGGGATGACGATGTTGGGTACAAGACATAAATCTGCCAAATCCGAGAATGGGTAATTGCCGAGGCCCTTGACTGCCCTCAACCTTTCTTCAAGCGCCTCAATCTTTCCCTTACCTTCCGCAAAGGGAACAGATTCTTTCACAGGCGTGGGTGAGGCCGGGATATGGCGGACTATGTTCGGCTGGGGTAGTTCATGCGGGGATGGATCTTTGAGGTGGAGGAGGGGGCCAAGATGGGTATCTCCTTCCCCATCGTCTTGCCCGGGATAGTCTTCATAAGGTGGGAGTTGCCCCTCAAAAGTAGGGGCTTGACTTAAATCTTCTGGGGTGGCACGAGGGGTGAAGTCCGGAGGCAGGCCATAAGGATAAGCTTGCGGACTATACCTTCGACCGAACACGACCGTGCTTCTGTCTAGGCCCGGATTCAAGGCGGGTTGCAGCACCGGCTCCGCTTCCCTAACTGTACTGGAGGCGGTTGCGGTGGCTTTATCCTCTATGGTTTTCTGGAGTTTTAACATGACCTCCAAGATGGAAGCCATTTGATCTTTCAAGGCCGATAGATCGGCCTTCATCTGTTCCTGCATGCCCTCTTCATCATCCACTTTTCTGGATCGAGTGTTATAGGGGTGCCTTGGTGTTTTCTTAGTTATGATGAAATTCCTAAAGAAATAAACAACGGTGAGTATGCCACCAAAACATGAGTATGCAAATGGATGATCGGAGCACTTGGATCCACCCCAAGATTTTTAGATAACGTAATGAGTCCAGAACTTTCTCATTTTATAAAAAGAACAAAGCTTTCATCTAGCCAAGATTATACAAGGGTGTTACAAAAGAAACTAACGATTCCTAATTATATGAGCCATCAAATCTATCATGTGCTGACAGTAATTGATTAGCCCATGAATCTCCTCGGGGGCAGTACACACTTCGGCCATGGCTTTTGCTTTGGCTAACAGATGCGGGAGGTCTTGACTCCCATTCAAGGTGAAGGCGAACCTATCCATCCACATAGTCGCTTCTTGATGCAGCGCATCAATCACCCTCCCTCTTGCCTCCTTTTCGGCATACACTTGTGCATAGTCCTCCACTAACTTTTGTTCATGGGCCGTGGATTGGTTCAATTCTTCCTTGTATTGCCCTATGATGGCTAGCATGCTTTGCTCGGTGGCTTCCAAGTGTTGAGCCAAATTCCTTTTGGACCTTGCGCAAGCAACTAACTCTTCTTCTAAGATCATGCCATGCACCCGTGACCGATCTCTCTCTTCTCTTCGGAGCTTGAGCTCATTGTTGCTACCCCACAATGCTCCTCGGAATTTCTTCCGGCCATATTCCTCCTTGCAGGCCCTTTTGGTTTCTTGTTCAAGGGCTTTTGCAGTGGCCGCGTTTTCCTCTTGTAACTCGGTGCACTCCTTCCGGATGTGTGTAGCAGCTGACTTGAATTTTTCCTTGGCGAGTCTCGCTTTCCCTAGCTCCAACTTTAGAGCTCAGACTTCTTCATCTTCCTCCGGAGCTTTGAAGTTCTCCTCATCGATAACTTTCAATTTGGAGAGCCAATCTAAGCCCCGTGTGTGAATTCTTAGCCATCCATGATAACCTCCGATGACGCCGTTTCGGATGCCTCTAAGCTCCTTGTCTTTCCTCAACGGACTCCTCCACGCCTTGTGGATTCTTTGTATAACCTTGAGACTTTGGGCGCCTAAATCTCTCACAAGGAAAGGCGTGAGACTTTCTTCGGTTGGCGCTCCCCTCATGGGATAACCTAGCTATCTTATGGCGAGTGCGGGATTATAATTAATACAACCCCTAGTCCCTACCAGTGGAACATTAGGATAGTCCCCACACGAGAAAAGAACTCCTTCCTTGCCTTCCTTCCAACGCGGAAACCAATGGATCGTGCTGCCCCCTATCACAGCCAAATGTTGGTCCCAAACGACTCTTCCTTTTTCAGCGCATGAGCGATAGCTTTGAAGCGGACACGGGTGTCTCGTGTCTTGTCGGAATAGGTGTGAAGTCAACCATACACAGAGAGCGGGTAAACAACAAACAATCCGTGCACTATTTTTCTCGCACCTCCGGTCAAAGGTGTCGAACAAATCTGCCAAGATAGCCACCACTGGACTTTCCTTGCTATGGTGATATGCGAGGAAAGCATCAATGGCGGCTAAGTCTACCAAGCCGTCAACGTTCGGAAAGAGGACAACCCCAAAAATCAACAAAGCTAAAATATCTGCAAACGGGGCCCACTTCTCTTGGCTCGCCATATCCCTTGCTTTGCCTTCCAAGTATTTCCGAGGCAGGCCCGCTACGCCGTTCCGAGTTTGCTTCGTGCGATCCAACTCCTTTGCTGAATCCCCAACCACAGCCGCAATCTTGCTTAAGGAAGGAAGAAAACCGGAGAAGAGATACGGTTTCCTCCCCCCTAGAGGGCATCCTAATATTTCCTCAAGCTCTTCAATAGTTGGGACCATTTGGAAGTCCCCAAATGTGAAACACCTCAACGGCTGGTCGTAGTATTGGGCGAGGGATACGACAGCTTCCGTAAATACCTCCACTACGGTCAAATCTAGAATCTTCCCATAAACTTTGCGGAAGGCTTGCCTTTGGAGGGGTCCCATCAATCGTCCCAATTCCTTGAGGCTAGTGATGTCTAGACCTTTAACCTTGACTTGATAAAACCTTTTGCCATTTTGATTTGTTCCCATCATTTTACCTAAAAAAGGGGTGGATCAAGACTCCGACATGAATGATGCAATGCGTATGCATGAAACGGAAAGAAAACAACACAAAAGGGGTAATTCACACATACGAGACCGCAGAGATCCAATTTTAATGCTACATTTTGGGCATGACTGCGCCTTAACGTAGCATTAAAAAGGTTACATATTACTCCAAACATCACTAGCAAAACTATAAACTAGTGCTATTCACCAAAAATGCATGAGAACAAATGGCACGGAGCGTGTTTGCTCTTTGCCCCTATTTGGGAACCTAAGACAATATCTAGGGGTCTTTAATAACTATTTCCCCAACCATTCATAACTCACACGGCTGTTTTCTAGAGGTATCATCACTCAAGATAATAATATTGTGGCGGTATGGAATACCAGCGACAACACATTATAAAGAGAGAAAGCTCTAGACGAGGTTTCACTATTATCAAGCAAGTCGGAGACCTAGCATGATGATAGATTCACCTCCACTCCTTAAATTCCCATGAACCCGGGTGTAGGGCCCCTTTGCTCAAACCCGTGGGTGCTTAGAATGCAGTGTAAAGAATGCGAAATAGACAACAATTTATTTACATTTTACACAGTTCAAAAAATGCACACACCAAAAAGAGGCAAAATAATAATATAATAAATGTCGCAACGTGCCCTTCGCGGGCGAGCGAGGGCGAGGCTCACGGATGCGCTTTCCAAAGGAGGAAAGGTGCGCGGAGTCGCCACCAACGTTTATTTGTGGAAAACGTCGGGAAAACTGAAGGAAACCGGTCAAAATGAGAATTTTAAGTTCGGGAGTTGTATTTACGCTTGAGGAAGGTATTAGCACCTCTTATGTTTGTCTCGAAAGACAACAGCCTTATTTCTAGAATTGTGGAATTGTGTTACCTTAACTTTTATTTCTTTTTATTTTTTGAGGTCGACAAAAGCGGGGCTTTTGCTCCTACGTACCCTCCTTTGGAGAGGAAATCAGACCTACGTAGTTCTTCCTTAAGCGTGAATCGAGTGATTCTTTTTACTTGAAAAGTGATCATTTTAAGGCATTGGACCTTAAAAATGATCCATTTTACTTGGTAAGAAAAACTGAAATGATAAATTTTCAAAACCCTATTTTTGTGGACGAGCTTGACTAGGCGAGTTGATTTTAGCCTTAGTTTCACTTTAGTTATTTAGTCAATTCAATTAAGAATGAGAACTCCCAAAGAGAAAACGTCCGACTGATTTTCCGCTTTACTTTACTAAAGAAATATTTTTTTTTGGTTATTATATTATTATTTTACCTCTTTTTTTTATTTCCAACGTGGTTACGGCACGACCGAACGGTCGGAATTCATTTTAACAAAAATTACCGGATGATACAATTCAAACGATCGGTGGAAATTTATTTTATTTTTACATTAAGCGACGAATGACTTAAATAAATGGCTTAAGCACGTCAAAAGGCGGTATAAAAAGTAAATGAAAAAGAGAATGAAAATACATGAAACGCAATGTGGACCACCACGGGTTCATAGAATGAATTGAAAAGCTTGGTTTGAGGTACTTACCCGTTGAAGATCGAAGAACAATGAAGAACGAATGAAGAACGCCGAAGAACGGTTGAAACCTTTTGCGAAATTCTTCACGGAAGCGTTACGGAAGCGTTTCGGAAGCGCCTCGGCTTAGATTTTCTTCACGGAAACAATTTTTCCAAGCAAATTCGAAAGAGAGAGAATTGCCTAAGGGGCTGAACCCTTTTCTTCTTCACTTCCTCCCCTATTTATAGCAAAATAGGGGAGATGCTTGCTGCCCAACTCGCCCAGGCGAGCCAGGTTGCTTCCTCCAGAAGCAACAGCCTTCTGGAGGAAGCTTCTGGAAGGCCCAAGTGGGCCTGATTGCTATTTACACCCCTTTTTTTACTAAATGCACCCCCCTTTCTATTTTTTGTAATTCTTTTTCCGTAACGTTACGAAACTTTACGAATTTCGTAACGATACTTATTTTCCTTCCGCAAGGTTACGAATACTTACGGATTATGTATTTACTCCTTTTTTACCTTTCAAAGAAGTCACGGAAACTTACGGATTGCGCAAAAACACCTCTTTTCGACTTCCGCCACATTACAGAATTTCACGGAACACGCAAGCCTCCTTCCTTTCGATTTATGAGACATCTCGGGACTTCATTTATTGCATGTCATCAAGTAATAATCCCCGGACGAAATTAGGGTATGACAATAAAAAAAAATATCTTTTAATAAAATAATCAAAAAAAATCAATCGGATGTTTTTCTTTGGGATTTTTCTTTCTTAATCGAATTGACTAATAACCAAAGTGAAACTAAGGCTAAAATCAATTTATAAATCAAACTTTTGTCATCACTTAAAAAGCCATTTTTAAAGGTCCAACACCTTGAAATGGTCTTTTCCGCTTTTATTTGTTAAATGTGGATTTCTGAAGCCTAAAATCAACACGTAGCTTTGTTACCTCATTCAAAAAAACAAGAGATCATTAATGGTCCAATGCCTTAATGTTTTCTCTCCTTTCAAAAGAATTGAAAGATTGTTTAATGGTCCAACGCCTTAAATGACCTTTCATTCAATCAAAATATATCTTGCAAAAAAGGATAAAAATAATTTAGCCAACGTTTAGTTCTCAAAGAACTACGTAGGTCTGATTTCCATACCACAATTGAGGAATACGTAGGAGCAAGGGAAACACCCCTTGTCGACCACAAAAAGATAAAAAATATATAAAAGGAATAAAAAGACATAAAAAGAGTAAAAAAGGGAAGATAACAAATTGAAGTTATATTCGCACACTTGATTAAAGGTTGTCGTCCCTTGTAACGGACGCGTGGGGTGCTAATACCTTCCCCATGCGTAAATACAACTCCCGAACCTTTCACTTAAAGTTCGTAGACCATGCATTTTTCCGGTTTTTCCGACGTTTTCCTCCAATAAACATTGGTGGCGACTCCGCGTGTTTTCCTTCCTTGGAAGATGCACACGTGAGTCTCGCGTCGCCCTCCCGCCGAAGGGTAGGTTGTGACAGGAGACAACAATAAAGTAAAGATAATGGGAGAAGGAAATATTGGAAATTAGTACAAAACGCAGATAAAGAATGTTCTATGTGGATGGACTAAAGCATAACTTCCTGAGCATTAGTCAACTATGTGACTAAGGCTTCAAAATTGAATTCAGTAAGAATCGTTGTCTTATTAGTGAAGCTATGTCCGGTGAGGTTGTCCATATTGGCAAGAGAATAGGTAATATCAATATGTTAAACATTGAGCATTCATCATCTCATGAGATGAGTTGTCTGATAATTAAGATAGATGATTCTTGGTTGTGACATCATAGGACTACACACATACACATGCATCATCTCAATCATCTAGTTAGGAAAGACTTCATACTTGGCCTTTCGAAACTCAAGTTTGAGAAAGATAAATTGTGTGAAGCTTGTCAAAAAAGTGAAGCAAGTTAAAATCTCTTTTCAAAGTAAAAACATTGTTTCTATTTCAAAACACCTTGAACTTCTTCACATTTATTTATTTGGTCCCTCTAGAACTATGAGTTTGGATGGTAATTACTATAGCTTAGTTATAGCAGATATTACTCAAGGTTCACATCGACTTTGTTTTTGAAAACCAAAAATAAAGCTTTTCATGCTTTTCGCAAATAAATCCCTTGAAGAAGGTGCAAGAACCCTTCTAAATGAAACAAAGTTGCCTAAGTACTTTTGGGCATACGTTGTACATACTATTTGCTACACTTTGAACAAAGTACTTATTTGTTCGATTTTAAAGAAAACTCCTTATGAATTCTATAAAAGGAAGAAAACTGAATATTTCTCATTTGAGAATTCTTGGTTGCAAATGTTTTGTTTTAAACAATGGTAAAGATTCTCTTGGCAAATTTATTGCAAAGGCTGATAAGGCTATTTTTCTTGATCAATCATTGCATAGTAAAGCATATAGAGTATTCAATAAGAGAACTCTAAGTGTGGAAGAATTTGTGATGCAATCCTCTCTATGAAGGGACCAGTTACCAAAGCCATGAGCAAGAGGCTCCAAGAGGATTGGGCTAGAGCTACTAAAGAAGGCCCTAGGGTTCATGAATCTTAGGGTAGATTTTTGAGCCCTTGGGTCAAGGTTGGATCCAGTCTTTGTAAATATTAGAATAGGTTTTTCCTTCTTTTGGGCCTTGTATTTTGGCCATTCTAGTAGTATAGGGTTTTAGCCTTGTATTTCAAGGCATTTTGAGTAGTCTTTGTAGTAGGGACTTTTTTCTTGTATTTTCATGTATTTTTGGAATGGGGGTGAGCTTAGCTATTATAGAGGGTGTTTAGCTAAGCTCTAGCTTCTCATCTCAAGGAGGTGAGCTTAGCTATTAGAGAGGTGTGTGTAGCTAAGCTCTAGCTTCTTTAGGAATCTTATCGGGGAAGTTTCTTAAGGAGGTGAGCTTAGTTATTAGAAGGGTGTGTGTAGCTAAGCTCTAGCTTCTCAAGCAAGTTTTCTCAAAGAAACTTCCCAAGGAAGTTTTCTCAACAAAGTTTCTCAACGAAGCTACCTAGTCTATAAATAGAAGCATGTGTAACACTTGTTGTAACTTTGATGAATGAAAGTCTTATGAGACACACTTCAAAGTTCCACTTCTCTCCCTCTTTTATTCCTACAATTTCGTGCTCCCCCCTTCTCTCTTTCTTTTCCTCCATTGAAGCACCCTCTTTAAGCTTCTTATGCAAGGCACATTCTTGATGGTGAAGCTCCTTCTTCCATGGCTTATTCCCTAGTGGATGGTGCCTCCCCTCTCCTCTTCTCCTTTTTCTTGCGCTGCATCTCTATGGTGGAAAATTACCATTGAAGGACCTCATTGAAGCTCAAAGATTCAGCCTCTATAGAAGCTCCACAAGCAAGCTTCCATCAAGTGGTAATTTGAGCACAAGAGCTTCAAGTAGGTGCTCCTTAAACCTCCATTAATTTTTTGCTTTACCTTCTCTTCCCTTGTTGTTTCTTTATTTTTCTCCATGTATCTCCTCACATGTCTTGTGCTAAATGTTTTTAACATGTTTATTTAGAGTTTCCACCGATTAAACTTGCTATAGAAGCTAGATTTGATTTTCTATGGTTCAAATTTCTTGTTCTTGTTCTTGAACCATGAATTGTGTTGAGTTTAGGTTCCTTTGAGTTTTGTCTTGTTATTTTTTGTGGCTGAAACCTAAACCATAAAATTCTTACAAAAACATTAAAGTAGAAGAAAACCTCAAAAATCTAGAGTGACTTGTTCACCTGTTGTAGTTTTGTCATAGAAGTCATGTCTAGTCATGAAACTTGTCACATAATATTTCTTATGTTGTGCTGAATTTTATTTTTCTTGTTTCTTTGTATAACTCATTTTTGTTCATGAGTGTATGAAATTCTTTTAGCCTATTATTTGATTTGAGTCAAATCTTTGCATGTTAATTAGTCCTTAACATGTTCATCCAAAATTCTTCGAGAGTCTTTGATTCTGATCCTTTTCATGAACTTTTAGGTTTCCTTATGATTGTGTCTATTGTGAATTTGAGTTTTGGTGAATGAATTGCTGGTTGAAATTTTGATTCTAAGTGAATATTGAACTCCTAAAAATGTGGTAAACAAGCCTAGTGAGTTCAGCATACATAGGAAGGTTGAAAGTAAGCCCAAGGCAATCAATATCCCATGCTAAAAAAGTCTGAAATCGCTGGTGTTGGCAGCTTGGACATACAAACTTGTAAAAATTACTGAGAATTGGTTACTTCTAATTTTAAGCTGAAATGTTTACTGAAATTTCTAGACGTCTGGAAAAAAGTTAGAGAAAGAGAACCAAGTGATTTGGATAAAAGGAAAAAATACTATAAATCACACAAGTTGGCAGAAAAATAAGTATCCAGGAAAAAAATGAAAGGGAAGTGTGCTTGCTGTTTTGGCTCAAAATTTATTCTATAATTGGTGCCTATTTTATACCAATCTCAGTTCCTAAATTTCAATTGAAAATTAGTGTGAAAACAAGTGTCAAAGCTAGAGGTTTGTTGAGTCTTTTTTTCAGTTTTTTTTACTCTACTCTAGAGTCATTCTAAGTTTCTCTTGGAGTCCTAGCTTGCTTCTATATCCTTTTCATTGCTTTAATTGTTGAATATTCCTTGAAAAATTGTCTTGTTAAAACTCCATTGGTTTAGCTTTCATTTCATTTTTTTTGTCTTTGTTTATTGCTTGTCTCTTTGTTTCCTTGTTTGTGAGTTGCCATATAGGGGAATTGGAAAGGAGGATTGGTGACATCCCTTGAAGAATTTGGGTCAAGAAGCAAGGGGCTAACCACCTTAAGAGTTATTGAACTAAGAAGCACTCCAAATTGAGTGAATCACAAAAGAGAGAAAAACCACCAAAATTGAGGACCTTTTTGCAATTTTGTAATTGACAATTTACTTACTTTCATTGCTTTCAAATTTTGTAACAAAAATTCCTTTCATTGGAAGTAAGTTGGGAGCCTCCAATAGGTCACCCTACTTCCCTTTATATGTAATATTTTTAGGCAATTTTCCCTTTGGATTGTGAGTGTTTTGTTGGGAACCTTAAATGTGGTCATCCAAACACTCTTAGGATTCGCCTAGTTTACATTTCTTGTTTACTTTCATAGCTTATTTCCTTTACCTTCCATTGTCAAAGATAATTTACCTTTTACCAATTAGTTTTTACCTTATCTTTCACACCTCTTTAAGTGTTTATTTGGGCTAGTTTCAACCATAGTTTCTTTTACCTTTTGTTTTCAAACCCCCCACTAAAAAGAACCACAACTTAGGAACCAACATCAGTCATCATTCAATTAGTGTTAATGGTGAGAGTACTAGTCATAAGGACCCTCTATCTAAAATCTTAGATGAGTTGAGTTCCCTTATGTTATGGAAAGAAAAACAAGAGAGAAAACAAAAAGGAAAAGAAGGAGTGGAAGAAATAAGTCAAGATGAAAGAGAAAAAATACGAGAGGAAGAAAGAAGAAAAATAATGAAAGAAATGAAAAGAGAAAAACATGTCTCCTATAGTAGTCATGACTCTTGCAAGAGTTTAAGTGAAGAACTTAGCGACTATTATAGAGGGCGTCATAGTTCACATACTAAACATCACTCCCAAAGAAGAGAAAAGGATAGAAGGCCTCAACAGGTGAACATTAGCCTTCCATATTTCCATGGAAAAGATAATGTTGAGGCCTACTTAGATTGGGAAATGAAAGTTGAACAACTCTTTGCTTGCCATCATATTAGCGAAGAGAGAAAAGTTCCATTGGCTACCCTTAGCTTTCAAGGGTATGCCCTCTATTGATGGACTTCCCTTGTTAGGTAATGAAGGATTCATGGGGATCCTCCAGTAGAGTATTGGAATGATCTTAAGAGTGCCCTTAGGAAGAGGCACATTCCCTCCTACTATGAAAGGGAGCTTATGGACAAGCTCCAAAGGCTTAAATAAGGGAGTATGAGTGTTGAAGAATTTAGACAACAAATGGAACTACTCTTTTTAAGAGATGGACTTAGGGAGGAGGAAAGAACAAGCATAGCTAGGTTCCTTAGTGGGCTTAATATGGAAGTAAGGGACAAGGTTGAACTCCTTCCATACAGGGACCTAGATGAACTAGTCCAACTTTGTATAAGAGTGGAACAACAACTAAAAAGAAAGCCTTCTTCAAAATGTTATGGCTTTCACTCTTATCCAAGGAAGGACCAAGCCCAACGAATTTTGGGGGCTGCACCTTCAAAACCCAAGGAGGATAAGGGTAAGACCATAGAGAAATACACCCCTAAGACTAGTTCCCAAGAAAGGACTAGCAACATTAAATGCTTCAAATGTCTTGGGAGAGGTCACATTTCCTCTCAATGCCCCACAAAGAAAACTATGACTATGAGAGGTCAAGACATTTATAGTAGTCAAGAGAAGACTACTTCTTCCTATTGCTCTAGTGGAAGTGAAGATGAAGTAAGGGGTGAAGAGTCTAGTGAGGAAGTCTACCCCCATGAAGAAGGTGACCTCTTAATGATTAGAAGGCTCCTTGGAGGTAAATCTTGTGGTCTATCTCAATCCCAAAGAGAGAACATCTTTCATACAAGATGCAAAATTTTAGATAAAACTTGTTCTCTCATTGTGGATAGTGGATCTTGTTGCAATTGTTATAGCACAAGATTAGTTTCCAAGTTGAACCTCACTATCATTCCCCACCCAAAACCTTATAAACTTCAATGGCTCAATGAGCAAGGGGAAATGATAGTTAACCAACAAGTGAAGGTACCTTTCTCTATTGGGACGTATAAGGATGAAGTTAATTGTGATATAGTTCCCATGGAGGCAGTACATATTCTTTTAGGAAGGCCGTGGCAATTTGATAGGAAGATCATTTACGATGGCCTAACTAATGAGATTACCCTCACCCATCTTGGCACTAAATTTGTGTTGCATCCTCAAACACCTTCACAGGTGGCCAAAGATCAACTAACTATGAAAGATAAGAGGGATGAGGAAGAAAAACTAGAAAAACAAAAGAAAAAGAAGGATAGTAAGGCCTTGTCTTCAAAGGCCAAGGGGAAGGAAAAAGAGGAAAAGGATTCCTCCAAGAAGATTGTTAAGAAGGAAAATCATTTTGCAACAAAAGGTGATATTAAAAGAGCACTCTTTCTTAAACAATCTTTCTACCTTCTCCTATCAAGGGAAACATCCCTTAGCACTGCCACAATTCCTACATTTGAGACCTTACCCCCAAAGGTCCAAGAACTCTTACATGAATTTGGTGATATATTTCCCAAAGAGATACCCCCTGGGTTACCTCCTTTAAGGGGAATAGAACACCAAATAAATTTAGTCCTAGGAGCAAGCCTTCCTAATAGGCCAGCCTATAGGACTAACCCTCAAGAGACTAAGGAGATAGAGTCTCAGGTTAAAGAATTGTTGGAGAAGGGCTTTGTCCAAGAGAGCCTAAGCCCATGTGTTGTGCCGGTGTTGTTGGTGCCCAAAAAGGATGGTACGTGGAGAATGTGTACAGATTGCAGGGCCATCAACAACATCACGATAAAGTATAGGCACCCCATTCCTAGACTTGATGAGTTGCATGGTGCCAATATCTTTTCAAAAATTGATCTTAAAAGTGGTTATCACCAAATCAGGATGAAAAAGGGTGATGAGTGGAAACCGCTTTTAAGACCAAGTTTGGTTTGTATGAATGGTTAGTGATGCCTTTTGGGCTCACTAATGCACCAAGCACCTTTATGAGGCTTATGCATCATGTCTTAAGGGATTTCATAGGTAGATTTGTAGTTGTTTATTTTGATGATATTTTAGTGTACAGTAGGAGCCTAGATGATCACTTAGGACATCTCAGGCAAGTTCTTTCAATCCTTAGGAAAAACACCCTCTATGCAAATATAGAGAAGTGTACATTTTGTGTAGATAATATAGTTTTCTTAGGTTTCATAGTTGGTAGAAATGGGGTCCAAGTGGACCCTGAGAAAATCAAGGCCATCCAAGAATGGCCCACCCCAAAAAGTGTGGGAGATATTAGGAGCTTCCATAGGTTAGCAAGCTTCTATAGAAGGTTCGTTCCTAATTTATCTACAATTGCATCACCTCTCAATGAGCTGGTGAAGAAGAATGTGGCATTTACCTGGGATGAAAAACAAGAGCAAGCCTTTGCCTTGCTCAAAGAAAAGCTTACTAAGGCACCTGTTCTAGCTCTTCTTGACTTTTCTAAAACTTTTGAACTAGAATGTGATGCCTCTGGAGTGGGAGTTGGAGCTGTATTGTTACAAGGTGGGCACCCTATTGCTTATTTTAGTGAAAAACTTCATAGTGTCACCCTCAACTACCCCACCTATGATAAAGAGCTTTATGCCTTAATAAGAGCCCTCCAAACTTGGGAACATTACCTTGTTTCCAAGGAATTTGTCATTCATAGTGATCATCAATCACTTAAGTACATTAGAGGACAAAGCAAGTTAAACAAGAGGCATGCAAAATGGGTAGAGTACCTAGAGCAATTTCTATATGTTATCAAATACAAAAAGGGAAAAACAAATGTGGTAGCTGATGCCCTCTCTAGGAGACACACATTGTTTTGCTCCCTAGGAGCTCAAATTTTAGGATTTGATAATATTAAGGACTTGTATGCTTTAGATGAACATTTCTCTCCCATTTACGAGAGTTGTGGGAAAAAGGCCCAAGATGGATTCTATTTGGCTGAGGGGTATTTGTTCAAAGAGGGAAAGCTTTGCATACCCCAAGGATCCATTAGGAAATTACTTACGAAAGAGAGCCATGAGGGTGGGCTCATGGGCCACTTTGGGATAGACAAGACCCTTGTCTTACTCAAAGAAAAGTTTTATTGGCCCCATATGAAGAAAGATGTACATAAGCATTGCACTAGGTGTGTGGCTTGTTTACAAGCCAAGTCCAGGGTGATGCCTCATGGGCTATACACACCCTTACCCATCCCATCTGCACCTTGGGTAGACATTAGTATGGACTTTGTCCTTGGGCTTCCTAGAACCCAAAGAGGTGTAGACTCTATCTTTGTGGTGGTGGATAGGTTTAGCAAGATGGCACACTTTATACCATGCCACAAGGTGGATGATGCTTCCCACATCTCAAAACTCTTTTTCAAGGAAGTTGTGAGACTCCATGGTTTGCCTAGGACCATTGTGTCAGATAGAGATGCTAAGTTCCTTAGCCACTTTTGGAAAACCTTATGGGCTAAGCTAGGAACTAAACTTCTTTTCTCTACCACTTATCATCCACAAACTGATGGGCAAACAGAGGTAGTGAATAGGTCTTTATCCACCCTTTTAAGGGCTCTTTTGAAAGGCAACCATAAGTCTTGGGATGAGTATCTTCCTCATGTAGAATTTGCCTACAACAGGGGGGTTCATAGAACCACCAAGCAGTCCCCTTTTGAGGTTGTCTATGGGTTCAATCCCCTAACACCGTTAGACCTCATTCCCCTCCCACTGGACACTTCTTTTATACATAAAGAAGGGGAATCTAGGTCAGAATTTGTAAAGAAGTTGCATGAGAGGGTTAAGAACCAAATAGAGAACCAAACAAAGGTGTATTCAACTAAAGGCAATAGAGGAAGAAAAGAGCTAGTTCTTAATGAGGGTGACTGGGTTTGGCTCCATCTTAGAAAGGATAGATTCCCTACTAAAAGGAAATCCAAGCTTAGCCCTAGAGAGGATGGACCTTTTCAGGTTTTGGAGAGGATCAATAACAATGCCTATAGGTTGGACCTCCCAGAAGAGTATGGAGTCAGCACCACTTTTAACATTTCTGATTTAATTCCTTTTTCAGGTGGAGCTGATATTAAGGAGGAGGAACTAACAGATTTGAGGTCAAATCCTCTTCATGACACCTAAGCACACTTAGTGGAGAATCTTGGAATTGATCTTGGATTAGTGGGCTAAACCATAACTAAAATTCACTAATCATAATTAGTGAAATTTTGGCTCCAAAGTTTGGCTCCACAAATTCAATTTCAAATTCAAGTGAAATTTGAATTTCCCTCCAATTTTGTGTGACACTTAGGTGTCATGAGGCATGAAAAGCATGAAGAACATGCACAAAGTGTGACTATATGATGTGGCAATGGGGTGTAGTAAACAAATGCTCACCTCCCCCTCTAAAATTTAATTGGATTGGGCTTCTACCAATTCAATTAAATTTATTTCCAACCACACACATCAAATATCCACTTAGTGCATGTGAAATTACAAAACTACCCCTAATACAAAAACTAGTCTAGGTGCCCTAAAATACAAGGGCTGAAAAAATCCTATATTTCTAGGGTACCCTACCTACAATATGGAGCCCTAAATACAAGGACCAAATATAATGACATCCTAGTCTAATATGTACAAAGATAATTGGACACAGGCCCATGGGCTCAGAAATCTACCCTGAGGTTCATGAGAACCCTAGGGCCTTCTTCAGCAGCTCTAGCCCAATCTTCTTGGAGTCTCTTGCTTATGGTTCTAGTGACTGGTCCCTTCCTAGGGAGGATTGCATCACAACTCAAAGTTCAACTTCTCTCTCTTTTTCTTCCTTCAATTTCGTGCTCCCCCCTCTCTCTTTCTCTCTCTCATTCTTTTCCTCCATTGAAGCATCCTCTCCAAGCTTCTTATCCAAGGCTCATCTTGGTGGTGAAGCTCCTTCTTCCATGGCTTATTCCCTAGTGGATGGCGCCTCCTCTCACCTCTTTTCCTTTGTCTTCCACTGCATCTCCATGGTGGAAAATCAACATTAAAGGACCTCATTGAAGCTCCAAGATCCAACCTCCATAGAAGCCCCACAAGCAAACTTCCACCAATTTCTCTCACAATTAAGATCACACTCTCACCGGGTTACGATTAACGCATTCCTTCACAATCAATCTAACAAATCAACTAGCATTTTCAGTCATAATCCTAATTACATGTTCTTTCTCTTCTAATGACTGCATGCTTGTTCAAGGCATATGATCTATGCATTCCAATCCACTCAAATCATACAATTGCTTCATTCAGTTCAATCACAAACACTGAATTTCAAATCAGACATCAAACCACTAAATATAACCAATGCACTGTTCGATCATGCTTTTACACAAGCTACCAAACAAAATATAACTATAAACTGAATTTAAAAACTGAACTAGAAATTAAAAACTGAAACATAAACATAAAATGTACTAAAGACGGAATAATAATAAAACTGTTCAGAATGCAAGAAAATAAAGATTTTGTCAATCATTCTGCAAATGATCCTCTGCATGCTCGTTAAGGTCCAACACTGGTGCAGCTGGAGGGTCCTGAGCAAGAGGCTGATCAGGCACTGGTGCTGGGGCAAATGGCTGGGAATCATCAAGGACTGGTGCTGGTGATGGGTGAGGAACGGGCTCTGGTGATGCTACCTCTTCCTGAGCACTAGTTGGATCAGTCTCATAAACAAATGGCTCAGGAGGGACGGGCTCGTCATCCTCTAGCACAGGCTCTTGGGCTGCGGAGGCCTTATCCCCTCCCGAAGGAGAAGGCTGGACTCCAGGCCAAGCCACCTGGCTAAGGAACTCCTTTACGCTCATCATAGGCTGCAGGCCTGAGCTCTGTAAGTGCTTCATGATGATCACCTGTCCTTTGTGCAGGCTCTGCAACATAGCATATAATGTCTCTGAAGTAAAGGAAGATGGTCCTGTAGGAGGAGTTATAATAGGAGCTGGTAAGGGTGCAGATGCAGATGGGGCAAAAGAAGCTGGAACTATAGTAGAAGGAGCTGCTAATGGGGGAATCTTAGAAGATAGGAGAGTCTCTGACCTATTCCCCATGGCCTTGCAAGGCCCTCTAAAAGTGACTGAGGGGTCATCAAGGTTCCAGCAGTTTTTCTTCACGTATGCCAAGTTAATGGCTGGGTTGAGACTCTCAAAAGATAGTGAATCTGAAGTGACTCCCCTGGCCTTGCATAAAGCAGTGATGAGTGTAGGGAAATCCAGCCTCGAGGAGTCATGTTGTGCAATCATAGAAATCTGACTTGAGATAATATACCCCAAGTTCATGTCCATCTTCTGGATGATGCCGTAGATCAACCTGGCCCTATCCAGTGTGATGTCAGAAGTGTGAGAAGTAGGGGCTAGGTTCGAGAATGAAAGAACACTCCATGTCTGAGCGAGAGTGGTCAGGTTCTTCCTCAGGATCTTCAAGGGCAGCCCATCTGCATTCAGCTCAAATCCCCTCCCAGGGATGCATAATCGGGCTGCCAATTCCTGTGGATCTGGCCTCAGACGACAGAATCTGGAGTATAAAGGTAGCTCTCCCCCCTCCTCTATAATCACAGGGATCTTCAGAAAAGTATTCAAAGCATCTGCATCAAACTTGATCAAGTGACCTTTGTTCGTTGGTTCCGGCAAGTGCACCGGATCGCACAAGTAGTATAAAACGGTAAGAACCGAGTATCGAACACTCAGGGAACTTGTGTTATTTGGTAAGCTATTTCAGCAAATAGGTGTCTGGTGTGTAAAAGTAAGTGTGAATATGAACATGTGTATAAACTATCTGTGCAAAAAGAAAGAAAATCACGCGAGAGAAATTATGTGTAAAAACAAGTAGAGAACATGTTGGTCTTCCAAATAGGTGCCTGATGCTAAAAAGATATTCTCTATCTAACATTGCTCATGTGTTCTAATGGTGTCTCCTGAGATACTAAACCCCGATTCCTCATGATAGTTTTGTCTAATCCTGATCAAGCATCGTCCGCAGATTCCTCTTGTAAGACTAAACTCAACTAGGACCGCATTAAGACACACATACTAAACTAAATTATCGCACCCCAATTCCTCGTGAAAGCACGACAACTCAGCCTTGCATTATCAAGGACTTTAGAGTTAGACCAGTTTCCACTATTGAATGACCCTAACAAAGCATGCATCTTCGTGATCAAGGTAAAGGCATACTGAAATGAAAAGAAGATAGCACAGAGAACACACAAAACATCATTAAGTAGATAGAAATATATTTACATCAGGTACCTACAGGGAAGATCCAACAGAGGATTTAGCTTTCCATACCAGGATGCCTTCTTAACAACAAAGAGAAGAACAAGATGAAATATTGCAAAAATACAAGTGGTGAGGATGTCTCCTTGATGTGTCATTATTTTATCCCATTTTCTTAACCCTTTTTGCACCATTTTAATTACTTATTAGTCTTAATTGTCAAATTAATTAGGCAGTTTTATTATTTGGGCTCATTCAGCTAATTTGATGTTTTTAATCTAATTTCAGGAATTAATGAAGCATTGAGCTTAATCCGGATTTTGGTTGTGGACTTAAAGAGGGAAAATAAAGCAATGTTTACCTTAGTTAATTTTTAATTAGGAGATTGCAATTTTATTTTATGTTGTTCAATGTTTATTTTGTTTTGGGCTAGAATAATGTAATAGGGCCCAGTGACTTTGAGTGACCCTTATAAGTAGCAGCCTTGGGATTCGTGTAAAGGGGGATTCCATTATTGAGAGCAGAGAGTTTTAGGGTTTTACGTTTTGAGCTTGGTATTACTATTCACGTGAATGCATTTTTCGATTTTCTGCTTCTAATTGCAATTTTGTTTCTGTTCCTTCTTCTACCTTTAGTTTCATTTTCGTTTTCTGCCTTTAGCTTCATTTACGTCTCTGCTTCTAGTTTCATTTACATTTTCTGCTTTTGTTGAACTTATGGAAGGATAAATTTCTAGTGTTTTTTCCCTCTAAGGATGAAGCGTAACTCTCTTTGAGGTTTTGTTTTTAATGTTGCTCTCCTATCTGTTTTCCCTTCACCAATTAACCCACATGCGTTCTGTTAATCTGTGCACACTTCATGTTCGATTAATTTCCTCTGTGCTTAAATTACGTTCGTGCTTAATGAACAAGGAGTTAATTGGTGTATGTGTTGCTTAATTAGGCGAGTTTGGGAAGTGCTGATTTTCACCCTCTCGCTATGCCAATCTACTGGCTTAGCGAGCCATCCGCTGAGCGCAACACTCCTCGACTGAGCGCAAGGAAGAATCTAGAAGAAGGATGAGTTGTGCTTGTTCACTGAGTGAAGGGCCATCCCGCTAAGCGCACCACTTCAGTCCATTCACTGAGTGAGAAAAGCCGCGCTAAGCCGAAATTCACTAATGCGCGCTAAGCAGTTCAGAATTGTGCTAAGCGCACGAGCACGAACAAAGCCACCTATTTAAGCCTGAAATCAGATTTTAGAAGGGAGTTTGGCCTTTTCTTGAAGCTTATGCATGTATAGAGAGTTCTAAAGAGAGAAAGGTCCAAGTTCTAGAGAGTTTGAGAGATTTTGTTGTGTAAAGATCTGCAGAGACCAGAGCTTGAAGAGGAAGCCGTCCTGAGAGCTTCATATGAGTTTGTGAGTGATTGTGAGGTCCTAGAGGTGGAGGAGACATCCCCACTACTTTTATTTCTGCAATCTTTCATCTTTCTCTTCTCTTTGTTGTAAAGGAAGCTTCCCAATTAGGGAAAGCTAAATCCTCTGTTGGATCTTCCTTGTAGGTACTTGATGTAAATATCTTTTTATCTCTCTAATGACGTTTTGTGTGTTCTTTGTGCTATCAGTATTTTATTTTAGTATGATTTTACCTTGATCACGTAGATGCATGCTTTGTTAGGGTAATTCAACAATGGAATTTGGTCTGATTCTTAGAACTTGATAGGACAGGGCTAGTTTGTCGTACTATCACGAGGGATCGGGGTACGATAACCTAGTTGTTGTATGTTTGTCTTAATGCAGTCCTGGCCGAGTTTAGTCCAACAAGAGGAATCTGCGGACGATGCTTGATTATGATTAGGCTAGACTATCATAAAGAGTCGAGGTTTAGCATTTCAGGAGACACCATAGAACGCATAAGCATTGTTAAGTAAAGAATATCCTTTTAACATCAGGCACCTATTAGGAAGACCAACATGTTATTTAGTTGTCTTTACACATCATTACTCACATGATTTTCCTTTTAATAGTTAGGTTACACACCTGTTCATAGTAAACATATCTCTTTTCACACTAGACACCTATTCACTGAAATAGCTTTACCAAGTAACATAAGTTCCGAGTGTTCGATACTCGGTTCTTCCCATTTTATACTACTTGTGTGATCCCGGGCACTTGTCGGAAGCAAACAGTGGGCCATTCTTGGATGGCCTTCATTTTCTCAGGGTCCACTTGGACCCCATTTCTACCAACTACGAAACCTAAGAAAACTATATTATCTACACAAAAGGTACACTTCTCTATATTTGCATAGAGGGTATTTTTCCTAAGGATTGAAAAAACTTGCCTGAGATGTCCTAAGTGATCATCTAGGCTCCTACTGTACACTAAAATATCATCAAAATAAACAACTACAAATCTACCTATTAAATCCCTTAAGACATGATGCATAAGCCTCATAAAGGTGCTTGGTGCATTAGTGAGCCCAAAAGGCATCACTAACCATTCATACAAACCAAACTTGGTCTTGAAAGCGGTTTCCACTCATCACCCTTTTTCATCCTGATTTGGTGATAACCACTTTTAAGATCAATTTTTGAAAAGATATTGGCACCATGCAACTCATCAAGCAAATCATCAAGTCTAGGAATGGGGTGCCTATACTTTATCGTGATGTTGTTGATGGCCCTACAATCTGTACACATTCTCCACGTACCATCCTTTTTGGGCACCAACAACACTGGCACAACACAAGGGCTTTGGCTCTCTTGGACCCAACCTTTCTCCAACAATTCTTTAACCTGAGACTCTATCTCCTTAGTCTCCTGAGGTTTAGTCCTATAGGCTAGCCTATTAAGAAGGCTTTCTTTTGGGACTAAATCTATTTGATGTTCTATTCCCCTTAAAGGAGGTAGCCCAGGGGGTATCTCTTTGGGAAATATATCACCAAATTCATGTAAGAGTTCTTGGACCTTTGAAGGTAAGATCTCAAATGTAGGAATTTTGGTCGTGCTAAGGGATGTTTCCCTTGATAGGAGAAGGTATAAAGATTGTTTAAGAAGAAGTGTTCTTTTAATATCACCTTTTGTTGCAAAATGATTTTCCTTCTTAACAATCTTCTTGGAGGAATCATTTTCCTCTTTTCCTTTCCCCTTGGCCTTTCAAGACAAGGCCTTACTATCCTTCTTTTTCTTTTGTTTTTCTAGTTTTTCTTCCTCATCCCTCTTATCTTTCATAGTTAGTTGATCTTTGGCCACCTGTGAAGGTGTTTGAGGATGCAACACAAAATTAGTGCCAAGATGGGTGAGGGTAATCTCATTAGTTAGGCCATTGTAAATTATCTTTCTATCAAATTGCCATGGTCTTCCTAAAAGAATATGTCCAGCATCCATGGGAACTATATCACAATTAACTTCATCCTTATATGTCCCATTGGAAAAAGGTACCTTCACTTGTTGGTTAACTATCATTTCCCCTTACAGTCATTTCTTCAGGGATCACTTAGAACACTTGGAGGTTGCATTTCAGGTCTTAATGGAATGAAAGATTACACTAAAATTTTCCAAATGTTCCTTTGCTCAGCAATAGATCGAGTACTTGGGTCATGGAGTTTCCGGCCAAGGAATGCAACCCTTATTGGACAAGATACAAGCCATTCAGCAGTGGCCGCAGGCTCGCACGGCACGAGCACTCCGTGGGTTTCTGGGTCTCGCTGGCTTTTATCGACGATTTATAAGAAGCTATGCTACCTTAGTAGCACCACTCTCGCAACTTTTAACTAAGGAAGGATTTACATGGACTCTTGAAGCTACAGTTGCCTTCCAAAACTTGAAGAATGTCGTGAATAATTCCCCAGTATTAGCACTTCCTGATTTCACCAAACCCTTCGTGGTGGAAACAGGCGCCTCCGACTCAGGAATGGGCACAGTGTTGTCACAAGGAAGACACCTAATAGCCTTCTTTAGCAAACAGTTTTGCCCTAAGTTACTCAGCTCCTTCACCTATGTTCGTGAACTAGCTGCCATTACCACTGCTGTTAAGAAGTGGAGGCAATACCTATTGGGGCACCACTTTGAAATTTTGACGGATCATAGAAGCTTAAAAGAATTAATGAATCAGGCTGTTCAAACACCGAAGCAACACTGATATTTGGCATGTTTGTTGGGTTTTGATTACTCTATACAATATAGAACGGACGAAACTAACATGGTTGCATACGCGTTATCACGATGTTCAGAGGAACCAAGTGCCTCGTTTTTCATCCTCTCAATACCTCACTTTGCATTTCTTGAAGATCTGTCTAAGGAATTACAATCGCATAATGAATTTATAACCTTAAGGGAGAAGGTTCATGCAGACCCAGCCACCTACCCTGATCATGTGTTAACACCCAACTTTAATTTGTATCAAGGGCGTATTTGGATACCCTCAGACTATACTTTCATCAAAGCTTTGCTCACGGAATTTAATCAAACACCAACAGGAGGCCATATGGGTTTTCGAAAAACCTTGAATCGTGTAGCATAAAACTTCACGTGGCAAACAATGAGTAGTGACACTCGTAAATTTTGGCCCAGTGTGTAGATTGTCAACTCGTGAAGTATGAACCTGCAAAACCTCGGGGTTTATTATGCCCGTTACCAGTTCCATCGTAGCTATGGGAGGACCTCTCCATGGACTTCATCGTGGGACTTCCAGCTTATCGCGGCAACACTTGTGTCTTTATGATTGTTGACCGCTTTTCGAAAGGGGTACACCTCGGTATGCTTCCCTCCCATCATACGACACAAAGCGTTGCTCAGCTCTTCATGGAATTAGTAGGAAAACTCCATGGCATGCCCAGAAGTATTGTCTCTGATCGTGACCCACTGTTCGTCAACAAGTTTTGGCAGGCTTTGTTTCATTTGAGTGTCACTAAACTCATAATGAGTTCTTCCTACCACCCCCAAACAGATGGCCAAACGGAGGTGGCAAATAGGATCATTGAACAATACTTAAGAGCTTTCATTCACCGTAAACCAAACTCCTGGGGTCGCTTCTTGTTATGGGCTGAGTGGTCCTATAACACTTTCGTCCATTCCTCTACGGGAATGACACCCTTCAAAGTAACATTTGGACGTAAACCTCCCACTTTCCCGCAATATCTCACAGGTACGGCCAAGGTGGAAGCAGTTGATGACTTGCTCAGTCAACGAGAGGTTGTATTCACCTTACTTCGTCAGAAGTTACTGAAGGCCCAAACACATATGAAAGCTGTTGCATATGGGCATCGAAGGGATCACGAGTTTCAAGTTGGTGAATGGGTTTTAGTTAAACTATGGCCATATTGTCAGTCCACAACCTCAGGTGCAGTTCATTCTAAGCTCGCAAGACGTTTTTATGGGCCATTCCAGATCACCAAAAGGATGGGACCAGTTGCTTATAAGCTAGCCTTACCTGAAACCTCGCGAATCCACCCAATGTTCCATTGTTCAAACTTAAAACCCTTTGTAGGGACTCCCGCATCAGCACCAATGGAGGAGCTTCCCCCGTTAGCTGTGGATAATCAACCAGTTCTAACCCCATTAGCTATTCTAGCTCACAAAACCATTCCTTTGGATACAGGGCTGAAGCAACTTGTGCTGGTTCAATGGAGAGGCCTGCACCCTGACGAAACATCATGGGAAGAATGGATGACCCTCCAAGCAATACATCACCTTGAGGACAAGGTGTTATTCGAAGCAAGCGGGAATGATACGAATAGTGGAGTAGGGGTGCAAGCAGCAAGGCCCAAAAGGCACAGTAGCACGCCCATTCATCTGACAGACTATGTAATAAACAGACCATGAAGGCATGAACATGCGTAGGAGGGCGCTCGAATATTCTAGAAGGAATAAAGAATAAAGAAGAATAAATCAATAGGTTAGGATTTTTGTTAAGAAGTTAGTTTTTCTGTTGTAACCACCACGCGTGGCTATAAATGTACGAACGGGCTTTGAGGAATGCAAGAAAAATATCTTCTCTCTTGTTCTCAAGCTTTCTTTCTCTCTCTCTCCCTTTCTCTGGAGGACAGTTTGGGCCTCGAATACCAAACACTATCAGTTAATCATTATTGGCAGTGCATTTATATGTTGATGCTTATGACTGTTACTGTTTAGCTATCCAATTGTTGAACTATTAATTGTGATTTTAGTTTTATTTCTACGAGTTTTATACATCATAATGGTTTAACAAGTTGCAAATTTTTATTGTTCTTTTCTTTTATAGTAGTTACTTCAAAAATAAGTATTAATCCTTGGACCTTGGATAAAGACTTTATTGAACTTTTTTATGTGACGTGGAGTCAATCTTGAAGGATCACCGCCTTCATCTATTTTTGGTTAAACTAGAAATTCCGGTACAGTTTCTATTTACATCATGAATGCATTCTTCTCAGCTTTGGAATAAGATCCATAGTCATTTCGATGTTCACACAAAGGACAATCTTTTTAGTTGTGGAATAAAATTCTATGTGAATATTTTATTAAAGATTCCACAAAACACATACATTGCATTAGTAAGAAATTAATTATAAATATTGTATATAAAATAACAATCTTTAAATAGATATGCTATATGGAACACCCTTTCCAGTGACTCCAGGCCCTGAGAATGGCTTCATTAGTTCATAAGGCACCACCCCAGCTCCATTCCTATTTTTCAAATCACAATTTGCATTCCTTGAGTCTATAATACCTTCAATCTCCTTCAATTTCGTACTAAACCTTTCAAAGGCTGCCTTTATAGTTTGATTCTCAACCCACGATTGTTCCACATATTGCCCAATGTACTCTTCATCTGGCGAATGATTCGATAATAAATTCAAAACTACCATCACCAAAGTTGCTTGAATTTGTGATGGTAAAGACTCCAAAAATGTTTTCTCCGGGTTGTTTATGAGTTTTTCCAACTCTTCCTTCGAGGGGTCCTCTGTAGGAATGTTATTTCTAACAATTGTTGGCCTATTAGGGAAATAGCCTCCATAAGTATATTGGGCAAAGTTAACAGCTGCATGATGAGCAGATGATACCCATGCTATAGTTGTAATGATTTCAATAAGGTCCTTTGGTGTTTTAAGATTTGGCCACCATGGTTCTTCAGATTTGTCTCCATGACCAACTGTTCTAATTTCTGTCCACCATGCTTGGAGCTCTTGGTCAAACTCTATTGTGCTTGAGCTTGGATAGTAATGGTTAACATACTCAGATACCCATTCTTTGATGGCATCCCATATAAGGAGACCATCATTGGCGAAAGGGTAATCTTCAATTGTTAGCTTTAGGCCATGTGGTGCATTTGGATCCGCCACAGCCATTCCTCTGATAAAAAAAAATTACATTAATAAGTGGATGCTTAATGTGGTTTTGAAAAAGAAGAAAACATAATTAAACTAAGGGGTTGTCAGAAACAGGGTTTCTAACACATTCTTTTAAAAACTCTCTGTCAATGAGTATAATTTATTTCAAAAACATCACGTGTGGCTTGTTAAATTAGAAGTTGGATTGCCCACTAAATTTCTTGATTTTTAATCAATTTCAACCAATAAAAAAGTGTTTAAAAGTATATTGCTAGTATTTCTCATAAAACTAAAACCCCTTCTGTTAACTTTACCTAAAAATAAGATCATTGGGGAGTGCTTGCAAATCAAATTGCCAGAGTTGATCGTATGCCACAGAGCTTATTTCCATTGAATATTTTCTAGGAGAGAACGAACTTTCAATGACCCCATTTGCACTGATAAGCACCTCGCGGGCTAGTGAATTGATCTCCATGGTATATCTCATATGTGGATGCAGTAATCTATAGATAGGGTGCATGGTGCTTAGTTGTCTATTTGTTGCAATGATGAAGGGTTCTACTGCACAATGAGTCCTTAACCTATAAAAATGAACAATTTATGTGTATAAAGTTAGGACCACTTAATACTTATCAAACTTCCCACACCAACTAATTGGTAGGATCGTTGTATCATAATGCTTGGAAAAAGGGAATAATATTACTGATCACTCACCAATGGCTTACTAGTTCATGATAACCAGAATCATGAGCAAGAACATGAGCTTTGGCAAGCCTCCAAAGCCAGAGTTTGGTTGCATGAGAACTTGAATGAGTAGCAGGTGTGAAGACTTGCTTCCATTGTGGCTTACCTTCCATATCTGGTCTTGTGAGCTCAATAGCTAATGGTTTTAATGTGCTTTGTTCAGTTAGAAAGAATAGAGTTCGTGATCCATATAATGTGGTTCCCTTGATTTCTCTCACTTTTCTTACATATGGTAAGAATAAATCATGGTAGTCTAACATAAACAACTTCTTCTCCTTAATGGCCTACATGTACCCAAAAATGAAGTATTTTTAATCATAACATAATCTAATTTAATAAGGTCAATGATGTTTTGGTACCTCTTCAACTGTGCAATAGCCAATTATTTGTGGTTCAATGACTTCTTTAGTGATAGCTGATTCGGGTGGACCATAGATTTGGGGATCTAATTTACTTCTCAAGGGCCATTCCTACATGATAAAAAAAATGAGAACAAATTATTGAAGAACATTTTGTGTGTGACACTAAAAGCAATAACAAAATATTTTGTGCTACTCTCACCTTGACCAATTGGATGCTATATGGGTTGACACCTGCCAAAGTTTCCCTAGCAAATTGCTCATCTGACAACCAAAAGAATCTGTCCCCTGCAATTTCCAAACTCGCAATCATATAGAGATTTAGAAATTTTTTTAGTTTGTTTATCTTTATTTTAGGTAAGATTGTGCTAGCAACTTAAACTTTGACTCATTATATTAAGTTGATTTCTCTCTAAAGATGATTGAAACTAGTTTTGATTGCCTTTTATATCATCCAATTGTTAAGAAAATGAGACAAGTCTAGAGTTTCCACCTTAAATCTTAAAGACTTTCTAGCATCACGTGATTAATTTAGAGTTCAATCCGGTTAGACACATTAAGTTTTCATAACTCTCAATCCTTATCACAAATCTTTAAGGGGGGAAAGTCATCGATAATGAAGTTAATGATGTCAATAGTCGAATGCCAAAAACTTGACTAGCAAGTAGTAACTAGTTTATCTCATCATGCAACTATTTAATATTAATACTACATTAATTTGGAAGAGCAATTTGTACGTAACAATAGTATATGACACAAATAAGTTCTAAAGCAAATAATGGTGTTATAAGCAATTGTTTCTTATTATAATTATCAATTTCAAATTGACTTACTCTTAAATGCATCCGGAGTATCGAAACGCAAAAGGTTCTGTTTATCATTAACAACACTGAGTAACTTGGGAATTACTCTTTGAAGTGCATTCCCATTGGCTTGAAGCGCTGGCACGTGAAATCCTTCTTTATAGAGCGTGTCTATGTCTTCGAAGCTCACAAATCCAAGGCTTTGGTCAGTGAGAATTGCATCTAAAGATTCCAAAACTAAACTTACTGCTGAGGATATTGTAGTTGTTGTGAACTGTGTTTGCTTTATCTCAGAAAAAATCTCATCGCGAGGAACATAGAAATTCGATGCTTTCTTCTCAGAAGAAGGGTCTGTATAACAATATCAAAACCAAAATCAGAATCAAACAAAAATAGTCCTTTTATTCATCAGTTCATTTAAGTTAAAATTTATATATAGTAGAGAACTAAAAAAAGTCACACGTGAGAAAATTAGATGACCTGCTTCTGAGTGTTTTCGACCAGTACGACACCGTCTTGGATATGGATATTGTCTGGTGCCGCCAAGAACAGGCCTTTTGAGGTCAATGTTGCTATCAGGATCACCAAGATCATTGTATACATCATAGTCGTATATCCTATCAGTGCTTTTGCGTTCTCCTTCTCCATTTCCTCTTTTTTGCTTCAATTCCTCTTCCCTCAACTTTCTCAATCCACTTGGTGTTTGTGATGGCAAGTATGACTGTTCCATGGATAGGTTAATTAATTAGTTAATTAACTCCAACACTATATAATGTCAAAGATTACAAAATAAAAATAAAATGGAAAGAAAATAAAAACAAACGAAATTTTTTTATGTGAAAGGTAGATGTACAATAAATTTTAAGGATAAGCAGGTTTTTTCGGAGGATAACGGTGTGAATGTATGGTGAAATCAAAAGAAAAATGTTTCTTCTATTTCTAATGTTTGGTTGCCGAATTCAGCATTTGTCGTTGAATTTTATCATTTTCCATATTACTTGACGTAGCAATCAAAGCTAATGACAAACTTAATAAATTCATGAATAATATAAAAGAACTCTTAAGAACAAATAAAATACTATAAAATCATATAATATTGCGTGTAACATTTCCGAAGGATTGCTGTCGATGTGGACTGTTTGGGGTAGCATATATAGTGGTTGGTGCATGCGTTTGGGATGATCAGTTTCATGAGAAAACATCGGAGAAGTCAAGAATTTTTTTTTTTCTAAACAAGAGATATATGAAACTTCTTATTTGTCACTCAATTATTCCCCCTCCTAGTGGGTTGTTTCATTTTGAAGTGAATGATATCTCAAATTGTAATTTTAGGTCTAAATCAGAGATTGAATCTCAAATCTTAATTTAGGGACTCAAGTGTCGGATTACTTGTACAAATAATTTTTTATTAACTATTTTTGTATCCAAAACCATATAAAACAAGTCCTTAAGTTTTATTTGGTCTCCCATTATATCTGTCAATTTACAATTTTTTTTTTCAAAATTATATATTAATCTCGTAAACCAAGAAACATAAAGTAGTTTTTAAAATTTTATTTTTGCCTTTCATATTTCTAGTAAGTAAGATAAGAAATTAAGCATTAAAATATTACAAGAAATTTGACCTATAGTTACACGCTAGGTAAAAGTTGCACTAAAAGTTAAAAATCTAGTAGGTATATGTCCCTAAAAATAACCGTAGGTATATGGCAAAATTCTAGTAGAAAGCGTGAAAAGCTATTCAATTTTAAAAAAAAAATATATTTTCTTAGAAATGTTGGTATTTAACTAATTTAATAATATCATTAATCTAAGTACATCGGCAATTATTTTGAAATAATGAAGTATATATCAAAATATATTTTTCCATGAAATTGAAAACAGCATAAAATGTGAGTGACTATCACCTTGTCAGAAAAGAAGACTCTCTTCACAGGACTATCACTCTTTGGCTGAATCCATGAATCGCAGGTAAAGTGCAGAGGACCATTAGGGAAGCCATCAAGGACTATGCTCTTTAGAAACACCTCATTGTGGTCCTCATTCTGTACTAAAACAGCACCCACATTCCCGAAAGCTTCTGGTAAGTCAAATGTGGCCTCATATAGAACTTCATCCTCCTTTGTCTCTGTTTTGTGCACATTACTTTTCTTTGTCTTTCTCTCCGAGTTCGATTCTTCATTTATAGAAAATAAAGAATAAGCATAATTAAGAGAACCAAAATGAAAGAGAGGGTTCGTAAAATTTTAATTTACGTACTAAGAGAGATATATTAAATATATTATAGAATTACTCACTTAAAAAGAAAATAATAATATTTTAATATATTAATGTTAATGTAATTTTTTTTCGAACTATGACAATTATTTTAAAACTAAGTCGCATTCTTTTAGGGAATGATATTAAAAACTTCTAAAATAAACTTTGAAAGAAAAACAGAATCTAAAGATATTGTATCACGAGTGTCATAGATCACTTAAAGGTTCATCAATAATTAGTTTACTCGCAGTTTACTCTTTTCTTATATTTGTAGAAATATAAAACATATACTAATAAATTTGTAATAAATCATGTACTCGATCTATTCAAATAATTGAGTTTGACTTCCTTAATTTACTCATTTTTCACTTGCAAATGAAGGATAAAAAAAATCAGTTAGGTACCATCCCATCTTTAAAAGATGAAGCATATACTAACTTTCATGTCAATGAAATATATACTACAAGAAAACAAATCATTTGCATCAACACAATTCGATCTTAATAATTTTGTGTATAGTTTGGATTAACCTATATCTATGAAAATAACTTAATTTAATTACAATTTTTGAAGAATTTAGAATGACAAATTTGACTTTTCTTTGCTCCGGATAGGATTTTATCCAAAGTATCTATCGTTTGGACAAGTGCCAAATTGCAAGTGGTAAAATGCAATTGTGACGGTGACTTCACTAAAATTTTAATGACACGTTTTTTAAGACTCTACTATCAATTTTTTTTTTATTGAGTGAAATTTGCATGACTTCCACTAAAATATCCTGATCTTATTCTCCGTGTGATGAATCTCATTCTTAAACATGTGAAATTTATTTCAATTCCAAAATAATGAAGAAGAAAAAATGTTAGAAACAGATTTTTTTTATTTGAATTTCTTCAAGTAATTGTTGGGGGCTGGGGGGACAGATGTTAAATAAGGTTCGTCTTATTCGTCATGTGATGGATTCCATTCTTAAGCCTGTGAAATTTATTTGAAGTTCAACTAATGAAAAAAAAATGTTAGAAACAGATGCTAAAAGATTGTATTACTAACACACTTTTCTATAACTATATATGGATAAGAAAATACCGAAGCCAATTAAGAAATTGAACTTACTTGAATCAATCTCATCGCTCACAAGCTCCAAAACAAGAGTTTTCCCAACCAATTCTCTGATCCCATCAAGACCTCCATTGACAAGATTTCTTATAATCCCACCCCCACTTTGCTTCACAGTCACAAGGGCCTTCACACTTTGAGATGTGGTGATGGTGTTGGCGTTTTTGGTTGTGGTTGCCATCACAACTTTCATGCCACGAGACACACGCCCTATGTGAAACTTACTCTCTCTCCAAGTACTAGGCAAAGAGAGTTTAGAGTGATTTAAAAACCAACTAATTCTATGGCTATTGCGAGTATCTTTCCCACATATATATAGAGGGAAAGATGATGCACTATTGAGGACGCTTATTTGGTGAACATGTGAATTCTTTAACGTCATCATTTTGATCTAAGAACTAAAATCTCAGCCCTATCGTTGTTAATCACAATATATTGCTTTTATTGTAAAGTTTGAGAACTACCATGTAGGGAGGAGAGGGGGTCTATTTATATTCGACCATAGACGATCCACGTGGCGTACGGACAACTTAACAAGAGACATTTAATTATTTCAAACACTTTTTGTAAACGACAAAAAAAATGCTGAAATGCAGACACAAAAGATAAAATCTTAACGAGGATTATTTGGAGGTTTCTTTGGAAAGAGATTGCTCTTACGCGTGTTAAGGATTCACACCTCGGACTATTTTTATGAAAAATTCTCAACTAGGTTCTAGGGGCGGCTTTGCGCGTGGCCTGAGGAGACCAACACTTAATTTCATTTTTCAATAACAATTTTATGATAACTTTTTGTTAGAAATAAAGGAGAAGAAATATAATTAAAAGAATAAGGAAAAGTTGTATCCACTATCCTGAAAGCAAATTTTTCGACACACCTCTGATTTAATCCGATATTCATATTTGCCCTCCAAGGTTTACACAACATGGTGTTTGAACGTATTCACTCAAGACCAAAATGTTCGACCCTCACAAACAAGAAAAAGAAAAGTATATCAAAAAGAACTAAGAAATGAAATAACAACAATTAAACAATTACACTAGAAGGAAGGTTGAATAGTATATATATTAATAAAAAAATATTGAGTTTTAAAATGTTGAACATAGGTTCAAAAATATATCCATATATGTGGGTATGTGTGTGTGTGTGTTGAGACGTTCACGGAAAAGAAACGAGTTTTAATAAAAACAAATTTAATCATCCGATAACTATATAAAATAGTTCTAAAACAGTTTTTGAAGCAAACATTTGGTATAAAAAAATGACAATAAGCGCTAAGAGAATGCTTAATAAAACCGTTGAGAGGATACCTAGAAACACTTTATTTATATTGGTTCACTCGAACATAGCAACGTTCAGTTCTCCTTTACAAAATAGTAAAAGGTTCCATCAATCAAAACTTGATTGCAAAACAAGCATTTTGTTTGTCACTTCTAAATATACAAGTATTCTTCTAGTCACTTCTAGCATTATCTTAGGCTCCCCCTGAATCAAAGAAAACTCAAGTATTGTTTAACACTAAGTCACTCCTGATTTTCACAAATAGTAGTTTGAATGAATACAAGTATTCAATAATTAACACTCAATGAGTGGATAAGCAATAAAGGTCAAGTACAATATAACTTTTCTTAGCAAAGGATAAACAATGAAAGCTTAATGAATCGTCCAATGATTTTAGTAGAGTTTTACTTTAGAGTTATTCTCATTTTCTCATAATAATTTTTTGTCATCCGCATTTTGGGTAGTGTCTGTCTTTTATAGACTTTAGTGAAGGATTCATTATAGGATTAGCGTTGAGTCCTTGAAATTAGTGTTGTTTCACACTGAGAGATAAGGCTGTGTGACTCTGATTCAAGAGGAAAAGAACAAAATATAGACAGTTGCATGTGCTCCTTGTACTCAACGAAAGCGGCCCTTGAGTAATACTATTTTGTGTAGACCTTATATTCTCTTCTATTATGTCCTTTCCTTAAATTTAAATAAAGAGGGGCAAATTGAAATTTCATTAGAGAGAATATGTGTACTTTCCTTTTTGGTTGACATAACTTTTTCGTACTCTGTTGGATGGAAAGTATGTATAAGGCTTATACCAACTAGACATGCATGTTGAACATACTTAGTGTACACTACTAGAAAATAAATTTTCTATGTCGGTCATGTAGAACATTCTACGATAATTCAAAAACCATCCTAGAAAATTGTCACTTTCCACGACAGTTTTTAGACTGCCTTAAAATTTTGATTTTTACGTTTGTTCCCTTCAAAAATGTCTTATAATGTGTTTTTCTTATAAAAAAAATTGTTAAAAAAATGATCTTTCTAAGACGATTGTCTAAAAAATTATCTTAATTAGAAAGTAGATACTTTTAAGACGGTTTTTATAACAACCATCTTAGAAAGTGTGCTTTTTTTTCACCATACCGATGATGCAATCCTACCCCCCAAGGGTATCGGATAGAAGAATTCAAGAGGATTGGGCTAGAGCTACTAAAGAAGGCCCTAGGATTCTCATGAATCTCAGGGTAGATTTATGAGTCCATGGGCCAAGGTTGGGTCCACTCTTCTTTGTAAATATTATAATAGGTTTTTCCTTCTTTTGGGCCTTGTATTTTGGCCATTCTAGTAGTATAGAGTTTTAGTCTTGTATTTCAGGGCATTTTGAGTGGTCTTTGTAGTAGGGACTTTTTTTGTATTTTCATGTATTTTGTCATGGGGGTGAGCTTAGCTATTATAGGGGGTGTGTAGCTAAGCTCTAGCTTCTTATCTCAAGGAGGTGAGCTTAGCTATTAGAGAGGTGTGTGCAACTAAGCTCTAGCTTCTCTAGGAATCTTATCAAGGAAGCTTCTCAAGGAAGCTTCTTAAGGAGGTGAGCTTAGTTATTAGAGGAATGTGTGTAGCTAAGCTCTAGCTTCTCAAGGAAGCTTCTCAAGGAAGTTTCTCAAGGAAGCTTCTCAAGGAAGTTTCATAAGGAAGCTACCTAGGCTATAAATCATGTGTAACACTTTTTGTAACTTTGATTAATGAGAGTCTTGTGAGACATAACTCAATGTTCAACTTCTCTCCCCCTTTTCCTCCTTCAATTTCATGCTTCCCCCTCTCTCTTTCTCCCTCTCTTTCTTTTCCTCCATTTAAGCATTCTCTCCAAGCTTCGTATCCAAGGCACATTCTTGGTGGTGAAGCTCCTTCTTCCATGGCTTATTCCCTAGTGGATGGTGTCTCCTCTCACCTCTTATCCTTTATCTTCCGCTGTATCTCCATGGTGGAAAATCACCATTGAAGAGCCTCATTGAAGTTCAAAGATCTATCCTCCATGAAAGCTTCACAAGCAAGGCTCCATCAATACCACTCCCTCTCAACCCTTCTAATTTAATTGCAACATGATAAATTAAAAATTATGTGAATAGACATGTTATAAATATAAAGCAAGTTGCATTAGAAGTGATATATATTGTGAAAAAAGGTTTCAAATAACAATATGCTAATATTTTAATACAACATGCTAATTATAAACATTAAAAATTATAAATTTACAATTATTAGAGAAAAATATTATGGAAAAAATTGAATATGCAATTACCACTGAGAAGCCAAACATTGAAGCATGACAATTAATGACTTCACCAATTTCACGGAATCGTACCCTAGGTTTAACTGAATTTGATTTAAAAGAAGAATCAAGATCCCATAGTTCAATTTCTTAATGTGTGTGTGTGTGTGTGTGTGTGTGTTTCAATTATATGAAGTATTTTAAGCACAACAATTACAATATAATCCAAATGCCAAATGATTCAATGCATATGTACAACACATTAAGTAGCTAATATCATATGATTCAATATCAGTTATATTCATCACGCCCTTCTATCCTTAATTGATATTTTTAGTTAAATGATTTATTACCTTATAATACAAAAATTTAGAAGTACTAGGATTGCAGCCAGGACTAGGAGGGAGTGACTAAATTTGCAAGTCAACATTAATTCATGAATATTTCTCACCCCGGAACAATATAGGTAAAGGAAGACATTATGACAAGCATAAAACCTAAATGCCTTCAGTAGACCAGCTCACCTCTTGCCCTAAATTCCAGACCAGATCTGGGACCAAGAAATTGAGAGAACTAAATCTGCAAGTGACTAGACTCAGGATTGAGTTCATCAACTTTATAACCTGATGCAATCCTACCCCCCAAGGGTATTGGATAGAAGACTCCAAGAAGATTTGGCCAAAGATGTAGGAGAAGGCCCTAGGGTTCTCATGAGCCTTAGGGTAGATTTTGGACCCATGAGTTAAGTATGAGTTCACTTATCTTTGTACATGTTAGATTAAGATTTCATTATTTTTGGGCCTTGTAATTCGGGCTACATATTGTAGGAAGGTACCCTAGTAATGTAGGATTTTTAGTCCTTGTATTTTAGGGCACCTAGACTAGTTTTTGTATTAGGGTAGTTTTGTAATTTCACCTGCATTAAGTGCACTATTTGATGTGTGTGTTGGGAGAGAAATTTAACTGAATTGAGAAAAGTGAAATCCAATTAAATTTTGACCTAGCCTAAGGGGGATGGGAGCATTTGCCTCCTACACCCCATTATCACATCATATAGTCACACTTTGTGTATGCCCTTCATGCTTTACATGTCTCACAACACCTAAGCACACTTAGTGGAGAATATTGGACTTGATCTTGGATTAGTGGGCTAAACCATAGATGAAATTCACTAATTATAATTAGTGAAATTTTGGCTCCAAATTTGGCTCTACAAATTCAAATTCAAATTCAAGTGAAATTTGAATAGAAATTCAAATTTCCCTCCAATTTTGTGTGACACTTCAATGTTCAGACCTCATTTGATCTTGTGTGTGCATTTTTTGAACTTTGATCATATGAGAAATTATACTTCAAAGTTCAAACCTCATTTGAGGCATAAATTTTGTGCCCCTTCTTTCCCTCTCCCTCCACTCATCTTCTCCTACCTTTAAGCTCTTATCTATGGCTTCCTATGGTGGTGAACTTGTTCTCGACTCATCTTCTCCTTGAAGTGGCGTCTCCAATCACCATTCCTCCTTCTCCATTCTTCTGCCATTGATCTTCAAGAAACAAAGGACTCTATTGATGAAGAAGATCCAAGGCTTACAAGCTCTACATGGAGCTACTTCATATGGAGCAACAACTTAAAAGAATGCCTTCTTCAAAATCTTATGGCTTTCACTCTTATCCAAGGAAGGACCAAGCCCACGAAATTTCGGGGGCTGCACCTTAAAAACCCAAGGAAGATAAGGGTATGACCATAGAGAAATCGACACCTAAGACTAGTTCCCAAGCAAGGACTAGCAACATTAAATGCTTCAAATGTTTTGGGAGAGGTCTCATTGCCTCTCAATGCCCCACAAAGAAAACCATGATTATGAGGGGCAAAACATTTATAGTAGTAAAGAGGAGACTACTTCTTCCCCTTTCTCTAGTGGAAGTGAAGATGAAGTAAGGGGTGAAGAGTCTAGAGAGGAAGTCTACCCCCACAAAGAATGTGACCTCCTAATGGTTGGAAGGCTTCTTGGAGGTCAATCTTGTGATCTATCTCAATCCCAAAGAGAGAACATCTTTCATACAAGATGCAAAATTTTAAATAAAACTTGTTCTCTCATTGTGGATAGTGGATCTTGTTGGAATTGTTATAGCACAAAAGTAGTTTCCAAGTTGAACCTCACTATCATTCCCCACCAAAAACCTTATAAACTTCCAATGGCTCAATGAGCAAGGGGAAATGATAGTTAACCAACAAGTGAAAGTACCTTTCTCTATTGGGACATATAAGGATGAAGTTAATTGTGATATAGTTCCCATGGAGGCAGGGCATATTGATGTAGCTCAATGTGAAGCTTGTAGGCCTTGGATCTTCTTCATTAATGGAGTCCTTTGCTTCTTGAAGATCAATTACAGCGGAATTGGAGATGGAAAAAAGATGATTGGAGACGCCACTTCAAGGAGAAGATGAGTAAAGAAGAAGCTCACCACCATAGGAAGCCATGGATAAGAGATTGAAGGTAAAAGAAAGGGAGTCGAGGGAGAGGGAGAGAAGGAGCACGAAATTTTGTGCCTCAAATGAGGCCAGAACTTTGAAGTGTAATTCTCAAATGATCAAAGTTGAAAATATGCACGCACATGGCCTTTATTTATAGCCTAAGTGTCACACAAAATTGGAAGGAAATTTGAATTTCTATTCGAATTTCACTTGAATTTGAAATTGAATTTGTGGAGCCAAATTTTGGACCCAAAATTTCACTAATTATGATTAGTGAATATTAGCTATGGTTCAGCCCACTAATCCAAGATTCTCCACTAAGTGTGCTTAGGTGTCATGAGACATTTAAAGCATGAAGGAAATGCACAAAGTGTGAATATATGATGTGGCAATGGGGTGTAGCAAGCAAATGCTAACCTTCCCCTCTAAAATTTAATTGGATTGGGCTTCTCCCAATTCAATTAAATTTATTTTCCAACACACACATTAAATATTCACTTAATGCATGTGAAATTACAAAACTAACCTAATACAAAAACTAGTATAAGTGCCCTAAAATACAAGGGCTGAAAAATCCTCCATTAATAGGGTACCCTCCCTACACTATGAAGCCCTAAATACAAGGCCCACAAATAATGAAACCTTAATCTAATATGTACAATGATAAGTGGGCTCATCCTTAGCCCATGAGCCCGAAATCTACCCTAAGGCTCATGAGAATCCTAGGGCCTTCTCTTGCATCTCTAGACCAATCTTCTTGGAGTCTTTTATCCAATGCCCTTCGAGGTTAGGATTGCATCATTACCTCTTCCTTGAGAAGGATTTGACCTCAAATCCATAGGTTCTTGAAACTCTGGGCTTCTTTCCTCAACACCTGTAAAAAGAATAAAAACATATATATTAGTGGCGTTTGGCATGTTGGAGTAACGTAAGGTCTGAAAACCCATTTTTTGGCCTCTTCCCATGAGTGAACGTGGTTTTTCACCAACTCAATGAGTGGTGCTACAAGTATAGAAAAATATGGGACAAACCTTTTGTAAAAGTTTGTTAAGTCATGGAAGCCCCAAATTTTCCTTATACTTGGTGGAGTGAGTCACTCAGGAATGACATTTATTCTTTTAGGGTTCGTGGGAACCCCTTGATCACTATTTTAAAAATTAAGGAAAGTAATGCAATAAAATATACCTTTTTCTGTATTTTCATGTTGATTATTCCTACCAAAATGTACGACAAACCTAAGGTGTCCCATGTGAGCACCTAAGTTTGTATTGAAACTAAAAATAAGAATAAACCTACCTAATGAGTCCCTATGTACACAAATCATGAAGATGTTGGGTGCATGAGTGGTTTTACAAAAGAGGGTTGCACCACTCAACACATTCATCTTACCACCTATTTTAGGGATCTGGTGCCTAATAATACCTTTTATGGACACCCACAAAGCACAAGGATTTAAGCTTTCACGAACCAAACCCTCACCCAACAAATCCTTTACTTGAGAAATAACCTCAAGCCCAAGAGGTATGGCAGTGCTACGGGATGTTTCCCTTGATAGGAGAAGGTAGAAATATTGTTTTAGAAGGAGTGCTATTTTGATATCACCTTTTATTGCAAATGATTTTCCTTCTTAACAATCTTCTTTGAGGAATCCTTTTCCTTTTTTTCCTTCCCCTTGGCCTTTGAAGACAAGGCCTTACTATCCTTCTTTTTCTTTTTTTTTTCTAATTTTTCTTCCTCATCCCTCTTATCCTTCATAGTTAGTTGATCTTTGGCCAGGTGAAGGTGTTTGAGGATGCAACACAAATTTAGTGCCAAGATGGGTGAGGGTAATCTGATTAGCTAGGCCATTGTAAATGATCTTCCTATCAAATTGCCATGGCCTTCCTAAAAGAATATGCCTTGCCTCCATGGGAACTATATCGCAATTAACTTCATCCTTATATGTCCCAATGGAGAAAGGTACCTTTATTTGTTGGTTAACTATCATTTTCCCTTGCTCATTGAGCCATTGAAGTTTATAAGGTTTTGGTTGGGAAATGATAGTGAGATTCAACTTGGAAACTAATCTTATGCTACAACAATTGCAATATGATCCACTATCCACAATAAGAGAACAAGTTTTATCTAAAATTTTGCATCTTGTATGAAAGATGTTCTCTCTTTGGGATTAAGATAGATCACAAGATTGACCTCCAAGGAGCCTTCTAACCATTAGGAGGTCACTTTCTTCATGGGGGTAGACTTTCTCACTAGACTTTTCACCCCTTACTTCATCTTCACTTCCACTAGAGGAAAGGGAAGAAGTAGTCTCCTCTTAACTACTATAAATGTCTTGGCCCCTCATAATCATGGTTTTCCTTGTGGGGCATTGAGAGGCAATGTGACCTCTCCCAAGACATTTGAAGCATTTAATGTTGCTATTCCTTGCTTGGGAACTAGTCTTAGGGGTGGATTTCTCTATGGTCTTACCCTTATCTTCCTTGGGTTTTGAAGGTGCAGCCCCCAAAATTCCTTGGGCTTGGTCCTTCCTTGGATAAGAGTGAAAGCCATAAGACTTTGAAGAAGGCTTTCTTTTAAGTTGTTACTCCACTCTTATACAAAGTTGCACTAGCTCATCTAGGTCCATATATGGAAGGAGTTCAACCTTGTCCCTCACTTCTGTATTAAGCCCACTAAGGAACATAGCTATCTTGTTCTTTCCTCCTCCCTAAGTCCAACTCTTAAAAGGAGTAGTTCCATTTTTTTTTCTATATTCTTCAACACTCATACTCCTTTGTCTAAGCCTTTGGAGCTTGTCCATAAGCTCTCTTTCATAGTAGGAGGGAATGTGTCTCTTCTTAAGATCATTTCAATACTCTACTGGAGGATCCCCATGAATCCTTCGTTCCCTAACAAGGGAAGTCCACCAATAGAGGGCACTCCCTGAAAAGCTAAGGGTAGCAAATGGAACTTTTATCTCTTTTCTAATACGATGACAAGCAAAGAGTTGTTCAAACTTCATTTCCCAATCTAAGTAGGTCTCAACATTATCTTTTCCATGGAAATATTGGAGGCTAATGTTAACCTCTTGAGGCCTTCTATCATTTTCTCTTCTTTGGGAATGATGTTTAGTATGTGAACTATAATGCCCTCTATAATAATCGCTAAGTTCTTCACTTAAACTCTTGCAACAATCATGACTATTATAGGAGGCATGTTTTTCTCTTTTCATTTCTTTCATTATTTTTCTTCTTTCTTCCTCTCTTATTTGTTCTCTCTCATCTTGATTTATTTCTACCCTTTCTTTTCCTTTTTCTTTTCTTTCTAGTTTTTCTTTCTATAACTTGAGGGAACTCAACTTATCTAAGATTCTAGATAGATGATCCTTACGACTAGTACCCTCACCATTAACACTTGATTAATGATGACTCATGTTGGTTCCTAAGTTGTGGTTCTTTCTTGTTGGGGGTTTGTAAAAGGTAAAAGCTAGGGTTCAAAAGAACTCATGATAAGCGTGATAAGCAAGAAGAAAGTATTATGTAATTACAAGTTAACTAGGTGTGACTAGTAAAGAAAATAAGTTATGAAAGTAAGCAAGAAATTAAAGTGCAAGATATGTAAACTAGGCGGTTCCTTGGAGTGTTTGAATGACCACATTTAAGGTTCCCAACAAAACACTCACTATCCTAAGGGAAAATGGCCTAAAATTATTACACACAAAGGGAAGTTTGGTAACCTATTGGAGGCTCCCAACACACTTCCAATGAAAGTCCTTTTTGTTACAAAACTTGAAAGCAATGAAGGTAAGTAAATTGCCAATTACAAAATTACAAAACGGTCCTCAATTTTGGTGGTTGTTCTCTCTTTGGTGATTCACTCAATGTGGAGTGCTTCTTAGTCCAATAGCTCTTAAGGAGGTTGGTCCCTTGCTTCTTGACTCAAATTCTTCAAAGGATGACACCAATCCTCCTTTCCAATTCCCTATATGGCAACTCACAAACAAGGAAACAAAGAGACAAGCAATAACCAAAGACAAAAAAAAATTAAATGAAAGCTAAACCAATAGAGTTTTAACAAGAAAAATTTTCAAGGATTATTCAACAATTAAAGCAATGGAAAACACATAAAAGCAAGTTAGAACTCAAAGAGAAACCTAGAATGGCTCTAGAGTAGAGTAGAAAAACTAAAAAAAAAAATCTAAAGAAACCTCTAGTTTTGGCAATTATTTTCACACTACTTTTCAATTGAAATTCATAACTAAGTTTGGTATAAAATAGGCACCAATTATAGAAAATTTTTTGAGCTAAACAACAAGCACACCTTTCACTTTTTTTTTTCTGGACACTGATTTTCCTGCTAACGTGTATGATATTTCTTATTTTTTTCATTTATCCAAATCACTTGGTTCTTTTTTTCCAGATGTCTATAAAATTCAGTAAAAATGTCAGAGCAAAATTCATAGTGACCAATTCGCATTAATTTTTACAAATTCATATGTTCAAGCTGCTAGCACCAGTGATTTCAACATAGAAATCAAGAGTAGTGTTTATGTTGCTTAAGGCTTGGATAGTTACAATTTGTGTTTGCTTATGCTTAATTATCTTGAATAACACAATTCAAGAGAGCTTAAGACTTGTTTTGATTCACAAATCCAGCCACAACTCAGCACCACAACTCAACTTCTTCATAGGCATCATGTAGGAAACTTAGAAAACAAAAATAAAAGTTCGACAACAAGACTACTTCTAGGAATTGATTTAGAACATGTAAAATAACATGCATGAATTAGACTCAAAATTCAAAAGACAGGATAAGAATAACAAGAATACATGAACAAATGTATCTAGAATTCAATCAACAAAATCAAAATTCAACACAAACTTAGAACATAATGTGACAATTATTATGACTAAATATGACTCTAAGACAACATGGATTAAGTGATTGATCGAGGCTGTACCCGAATCAAATAAACATTAAAATGTAGTAACTAGGAAGTGATCCTAGGTTGTTTCCCAACGAGCAGTGATACACCAAATGTTCATGGCAGATAGTAGGAAAATAGTAACGAATTGGGGGGGGGGGGGGGTGGTTGCTTTTGTAAATTAAAAAACGAGTAAAATTGAATTAGAAAATATCAAAATTAAAACACGTTGCTTCCCATTGATTCACAAGCAAGTCTCTTATCCTAGGTTACGAGAGTTTATCCTTATTCAGTTCAACCACTTAATCCAACCCTAAATTAAATTACTAAGCGAAATTGAACGTAAGGCATTCATTATGTGATTAAGCAACACATACACCAATTACTCATAAACGATCATTAAGCATGAACGTAAATTAAGCGTAGAGACAATTAATCAAGCACTAAGCATGCATGAATTAATAGCAACAAAGTCAGAGTAATTAGTGAAGAGGAAAAACTAAACAAAATTTAACAGTAATAATAGAACCTCAAAGAGAATTGTGCTTAATCCTCAAGAGAAAACAACGTTGGGGACTTAACCTTCCATTAATCAATAGAGAATGAAATTATAGATTGAAGAACGAAATTTTATTGCTAAAACGAAAAGTCAGAACTGGAACTAGAATTGCAAAAATGAAAAAAAAGGAGAAAGAGAAGAGAGACTAAAACTAAAAACGAAAACAAGAGAGAGAGAAGAGGGCCTAAACTAGAACCTTGGTGTTGTTATATAGTTTTCTAGCCCCGAAGCTTACAAATCTATTTTAAATCCAAGCCCATAAATAAAATCAAATCAAATCAAATCTAGATAAGATAAGATCTAGATGAAATAATATCTAGATGAGATCAAATCAAAATAATATCTAGATAAGATAAAGTCTAGATAAGATAAAATCTTGTAGAATAAAATAGTCTGCCCTCTTCAAGTCCAAGCCCAATTCTGGATTCAAGCCCAATGCTTTCATTAATTCCTGAAATTAGATTAAAAACATCAAATTAGCTGAATGAGCCCAAATAATAAAACTGCCTAATTAATTTGACAGTTAAGATTAATCAGTACTTAAAATGGTGCAAAAAGGGTTAAGAAATAGGAGAAAATAATGGCACATCAGTGATTTACACTTAGATTTTTGTGTTTTTTTTCTAATCAACATTTTTGAAGAAAATTTAGATCTAAAGGTTCAACACAAGAAGATTATGACAGAAAACTGATAGAACCTAAAATCAATACAAAAACATGATTTGAGAGTAGATCTATAAAATTTGAACCATAGAAATGCAAGAACAAGTGTAGATCAAAGATTTAATCGGTTTATTTTCTTGAATCTACTCTAAACAACACCAAACCACAAGAAAATTGAGGATATACATGGAGAATAAGATGAAGAACAAGGAATTAAAGTGAATTGACCGAACAAAAAGATTGAGGAAGCAAAAGAACATCACCTAGATGAAGATGTTTTAATACCACATGATGTAGCTCCATATGGAGCTTGTAGGCCTTGCATCTTCTTCATCAATGGAGTCCTTTGCTTTTTGAAGATTAATGGTAGTGGAATGAAGAAGGAAGAAAGATGATTGGAGATGCCACTTCAAGGAGAAAATAAATCAAGAAGAAGTTCACCACCATAAGAAGTCATTGATAAGAGCTTGAAGGTAAGAGAAGAGGAGTGAGCTTGAAGCTCACTCCATGGAAATGTCTCGACAAAAGCCTTTTCTTCTTTTGTATTGTTGTTTAGCTTTTCCTTCTTAGTTTGGTGATACAATATAGGATAGTTGCGGTCCAATTTATTCAGCAAAAAAATAAATAAAAATAGCTTATAAATTTTGATAACTTTACTTTATTCAACAATAATTTAATTAATGAATAAGGTGTACAGAATGATATTGTCATTTGATCACAAAATTATCATAATAAAGTTATACTGGAAAAAAACTATCATAGATTAATGATTAAAAAATTTAGCAAATAAAATAGAATGTGAAATATTATTATTATTATTATTATTATTATTATTATTATTATTATTGAATCCCTTTTTTATGTTGTCATGATAGGAGTTAGCACTGATATTTCCTATCTCTCAATTCTTTTTTGTTGTTATGCATGCTTGCTTTGTTACTAATTGTTTCCATTTGCAAGACATGCATATTTTTTTCTCAGGCTGATAAATTTTATGAGTAATTTGTGAATGCATGCTTTCCTTTTTTATAATTTTATTGATATTTTACAAATAGTTTTGTGGTTATGGACATCATATTTTTTAAATGGAATTCAAAATTTCCTTTCCTTCCTTATTAGGAATAATATTTTGTTTATTCATTTTATTCCCTTTCACACAAAAAATGAACAAACATGCAACAAAAAAAATCATTTTTTGAGAGCAAAGGAATCAGGTTTGGAAAAGATTAGTGACCAGGAAGAAGCATGCAACTCCTGTCATTACAACATAAAAAAGGGCCTTCAGCTCGAATCGACATAATAATAATAATAATAATAATAATAATAATAATAACAACAACAACAACAACAACAACAAATGAATATTCAAATTATTAATAAAAAAGTATATATAAGTTTAGAATGTCTTAATTATAAAAATATTTTTTTTTTAAATGAAAAACTCAACAAGCACTTCTCTACCCACAAGAAAGAGATCGAAGTCCTTAATAACACAAGGTAAATCTAAATATTTTATGATTCAACGTGTTGTTAATTTCTTAAAATAAAACATTTTAAGTTTTGGTCTTCCAATTATAGATCTATTTTTCTAGTATTTTAAATTTTCAAAATGCTGCTTTTAATGTCTCAATTTCATTTTGGAGGACTAATAAATAAAAACAAAATTCTGCAAATTTAATTTGTAATTAGAAGATGAAACAAAAAGTGTCTCGAATATAATAAAAAAATGATAGGGCAAACCTATATATAACACAATATGAATTTAATTAGTATAGGTACATAATTTCGTGGTTTTCTATAAGTTTTTATATCAGAATTCAAACACGGGTATCTTCTAAGAATTCTCTAACTTCTAACATCATGAACTCAGATGAAAAGAAAGACAATAGTTAAGAAATTAAACTAAGAATTTGTATTCAACTTACGTTTAAACTGACTTGCTGATGGACAATTGCATTCTATTTTCTATTTGCTTCTAAGATTACAATCTACTATTAATCAAATTCAATTTGCATTTCATTAATTCTTCTTTCGCATCTCATAAATGCATATCCAATATTTTATATTTTTAATCACAATATTATTATAAATATTCGGTTCTATTTTTGTAGCATACATTCGTTGCTATATTTTCTTTTATTCCTACCATACAATCGAAAATTACAATGCTTGGTAGATAAATTACTGAATTACCCATGTGTATAACTGACTTATTGAATGAAGCAAGCCTAATCATTTGGGATGAAGCCCTCATGGCTCACAAATTTTGTTTTAAAGCACTTGATCAAAGTCTAAGAGATATTATCAAGGCCACGTCCAGTCCTAATAAAATCTTTGGAGGTAAGCTTATGATGTTTGGTGGAGATTACCAACAGATTCCATACCGTCTCTCATTTTAAATCTATTTTAATTTTTATACTGCCTATTAAATTATTATCGATGTTAATTTTATTTTTATTTTCATATTGTCTTTCATTTTACTTCTTGACTTGTAAAACAAATAAATAGGTATGCTAAATAAATTGTGAACGATCCGTGCGTATGCACGGGTTACATACTAGTAATATTTATAAAGGAGAAATGACCATCAATTTGAATCCAACGTGAAGAAATTAGTTGCCATTATATTATTTAATTTTACGTGAAAAAAATCCTTAAAATAGACTTTTCTTACCCTTTATAGGCAGTTTACTTACGTACACTTACTAAGGCCTACTAGTATTATGCAAGTCATGCAATGACAAATTAATATTCTTCTGCGTACTATTTTGAAGTATTCAAATTATGCATGTATAAAAAAACAATTAATTATTCAAACTATGGCGTTTTTCAAAATATTGTTTTTACTTCATTTTCTCATCGCTCATTTTATTCTATATTTCTCTATCTTCTTTTCTCTCTTTTTTTCATTCAAGAAATTGTTGTAAACATATAAATTACAAATAGCTAACCATTGAAAACAAGACAAGAAGGCAAGGGTTCCAATCTGTTAATGCAAGTAGTTCAACTACCCAACTACGCAAACAAAGCGGGACCCACATAACATTAATTAGAGTTGTCCCAAAAGGGGGAAGTTTCCCAATAATTTGAGGCAACAAAGAAGTATTTTATAAGATACGAATTGTGAAGACCGATATACACATAATCTTTCCATAAGAGAATAACATGATTACTTAATCAACAACTACTTCCGGTAAAGAAGCTATAAAAATTTCGTGTTCACAAGAGGAAACTATGCCACATGACTTTGAACAGGTATTTAAGTTATTGGTTGTCTAAAAAAAAAACGCTAAAGACGAAGTGATGCTGGTTACGCATTTTTTTATAGCACGCAACTGACCGACACAATCGCGATATTTAAAATTGATTTAAATATATTTTTATTTCCAATAAATGTTTAACTTTAATGTTTATTTATTGATAAATTTTGTTTTTTTTTTCTGTTTCTAATAAAAAATAATTTTATTTTTGGTCATTGATATTTTATTTTAATACCTGATAAATTGACGAATTTTGTGTTTATTCCCTTATAACTTAACAATTTTTGTTTCAACTAATGACAAATGAAAAATATTTATAGGGAACAAACATAAAATTCACTAATTTATCAGGGATTAAAAAAAATGTCAAAGATTAAAAATAAAATTATTATTTTACCAGAAACTCTGCAAAGCAAAAAATTCTTAGAGAGCAAACACAAAAATCAAATATTTATTAAAGATTAAAAGCATGTTTTAGCCTTCTATATATATATATATATATATATATATAATTTCCTTAGATGAAAATAATTCTTAGAGAACAAACACAAAAATTTAAGAAGAGTTCGTTGGAACCAAAATAATTTCCTTAGATGAAAATCATCATCTATCAGTACTGGATCATTCATGTTAATCATTAAGAAATCAATGCGAGGAGCATACCTAATTCATGATGATCAACACTTACTTTCTTGAAAGAATCCTTTTTCTTTCGGCCTCTTTTTGATGATGGGATGTCGGAAAAGATGAAAATAGACTTGTGTTTGTGACATGAGGACCATAACATATTTAACAAACAACCCTAGGGTTATCTTTTGGATATCTCTATCTTAGCTCATCATAAGCATAGAATTATCCTTCAATCTCTACACATTAAAGACTCATACCCTATTTGATACGTTAAAGCCCAAATCACCTAAGCCTTATTAGATCACTTTAATTGAGCATAAACTTAAATGACAGTCTACAATTCATAATTATTTACTTATAAGACCAACATTGGACTAAGGATCCAACAATCTCCCACTTAGTCTATATGTGTAACCTTATAATTACGCATTGCAAAAAATATCCTTATGAGCTCACCATTACTATCATTATCATATGTATCTATAATCAATCCGGTCCATCAATCATACCAACATAGGACCAAAGCAGCTTTTGTTACAACTTTTGTAACTCGACTCATCAATGGTCACATACATTGAGGCAAATGAATAACATGGATCATGATATGGATGCGTAGCTAGCATGGGATTTTCATGTAATATGATCTTAACATTTCTAATTCCAATTGGTCCTCCTTAAAGCTTAGTCAGGTCAAACCACAGTAAGAATCAAAGTGTGAATGCACCAAAACTTTATTTATGGAGAAAGTATCCTTAAACCTTACTAAACCAAAATGATGCTATATCATAAAATCATTAAAAAAATTTATAAACTCCCACCAAAGGACATTGAAGCAATGTGATCTTAACACCCATATAAGTAATGTGCTCATGATATAACACACATGTGATGAGAACCAAACAAGGAACAAGGACATTGAAGCAATACAAGAAATTGGTGGACCAATGACAATGGGGCATGCTAAGAAAGGAAAGGAAGCCTTGAACCAAATGATGACAACTCTCACTGAAGCATGTTCACATCTAGAAGGATTAAAGACCAAGTTGGTCAACTACATATAGCAACTTGAGGAATAAAGATGATGGACTAATTTGGATGATCACGCATAAAGATATAAAATCTAGTTTTATTTTATAAGCATGTAATTTGATGCTTGGGTTGTTGTTTTGTTGAGTCTCTTGAGTGGATTACATGCTAATTAATGATGGAAGCTTTCTTGAGAAGCTTCTATGGAGGCTGAATCTTTGAGCTTCAATGAGGTCCTTCAATGATGATTTTCAACCATGGAGATGCAGCGGAAGATAAAGGAGAAGAGGTGAGAGGAGGCGTCATCCACTAGGGAATAAGCCATGGAAGGAGAAGCTTCACCACCAAGAGAGTGCCTTGGATAAGAAGCTTAGAGAGGAAGCTTCAATGGAGGAAAAGAATGAGAAGGAGAGAGAGGGGGAGGGAGGCACGAAATTGAAGGAGAAAAAGAGAGAGAAGTTGAACTTTGAAGTGTGTCTCACTAGTTTCACATTCGTCAAAATTATGACAAGTGTTACACATGTTTCAATTTATAGCCTAGGTCATTAACTAAATGAAAGCTTCCTTGAGAAGCTAGAGCTTAGCTACACACACCCCTTTAATAGCTAAGCTCACCTCCTTGAGAAGCTTCCTTGAGAAGCTAGAGCTTAGCTACAGACACCCCTCTAATAGCTAAGCTTACCTCCTTGAGATGAAAAGCTAGAGCTTAACTACACACCCCCCTCTACTAGCTAATCTCACCCCCATGCCAACATACATGAAAATACAAAAATGTCCCAACTACAAATACTACTCAAAATGCCCTGAAATAAAAGGCTAAAACCCTATACTACTAGAATGGCCAAAATACAAGGCCCAAAAGAAGGAAAACCTATTCTAATATTTACAAAGACAAGTGGACCCAACCTTGGTCCATGGGTTCAGAAATCTACCCTGAGGTTCATGAGAACCCTAGGGCCTTCTTCAGCAACTCTGGCCCAATCTTTTTGGAATCTTCTATCCAATGCCCTTGGGGGGTAGGATTGCATCAATTAATAAAATCACTGACTTGACATAATTACAACCATTAGTAGTACATTATGATTAGAGACTTTTGGTATTCTATGACCAACTATATGTATCTCAAATTTTATGAATGAAAGGGAGAATATTGGATATTTTTCCAGTTGAGAGGACTATCTCTCTAGGGTTCTTCATTGAGCCACTGTTGATCTTATCAAGGACCCTGACCCTTGTGGCGATCTTGATCCTTGCTTTATCAATTCCTTCAGGATTGTGGTTCCTTTCCTAATTGTCTCCTTGATTCTCATCATTTGGTATCAAAGCCAATTTCAACATTAATATTTTGCTAAATTTTTGTTACCTAATCTAAATTTTGCAAAATTGCATCAAAAGCTTCATTTCATTGTGCCCATAAATCTGAGTATAGAGTGAGATTTATGGATTCACAACCTTGCTGTTCGGTGCATCATTGTCCAAATGTTGATGTATTTTATTCTTGGAATGGTTCCTTTTAATTCATCCAATCAGGTTCTTCCCCTAATTCCAAACTGTGCATTTTTGTTTGGCTTTTGTGTACAAATTTCATATTTAATTACTAGTAGCATGACTTTCATTTGGTCCTTACTTTAATTCTTGATGTGTACTTAGGTTTTGTGTAGACTTGTAATTGGTGCATGTCCTTTGTGGTACAAATCTAAGTTCATATATTTTTGTATCATTGTCTAGGGTAGTGCCACAAATTTTGGCATCAATTTCAGTCAGTGGTTTGTTGTTGGCTTGCCTTTATTTATTGGTGGCTATTTTGATTTCATCAATTTTGTTCATGCTTATGAATTCATGTCAAAATTGTTGGTCTAGTCCATGTGTGTTGTTTGTGCGTCAATTTGAATCCATGTGCATGTATCTAGTTGTGGTTTCATGGTGCTTAATTCTGCACATTGGTTCATAGTATTCATCTTTGTTCTTGAGAGTATTGGCAAAAACTCTATTTGATCCAAATAATATTGTTTGGAGTGAGTTGGGGTGTTTGTGCAAATATTGCAAAGTTGAAGACTTATTAAAAACAAAAAAGACTGAAAAGTACCCAAAAAAAGTATTTTGGGCAAATATATATATATATATATATATATATATATATATATATATATATATATATATATATATATATATATATATATATACATTGAAAAAAAGGAGGGAAGCATCAAATCTGTTTATAATAGAAAAAGAGGTAAAAAAAGGCTATGTATTTAACACAGAGGTTCCTTCTTTGTTACAGGTCCTACTAACTCGTCCAAATGAGGTTTCTTCTTTGTTACAAGTATTTCAATGTCTTTCTTAAAGAGGTGCCTCATGGTCTACCTCTTCTAAGAGGCATAGAAAATTAAATTAATCTCATTTCAAGAGCTTTATTGCCTAATAGGCCAACCTACATGAGTAATCCCCAAGAAAACAAGTTGAAGACTTGATGCAAAAGGGGTGGGTACAAGAAAACTTAAGTCCATGTACAATTCTAGTCATTCTAGTGCCCAAGAAAGATGAAAATTGGAGGATGTGCACTTATTGTAGAGCCATCAATAACATCACGGTAATGTATAGGCATCTCATTCCTAGATTGAATGATTTTATTGGATGAATTGCATGGTGCTTGTGCCTTCTCTAAAATTGATCTAAAAAGTGGATATCATTAAATTAGGATTAGAGAAGGGGATGAATGGAAAACCTCCTTTAAGACAAAAATATGGTTTGTATGAGTGTCTGATTATGCCTTTTAGGATAACAAATGCACCTAATACTTTCATGTGTCTTATGAACCAAGTCTTGAGGGATTTTCTAGGAAAGTTTGTTGTAGTTTAATTTGATGATATTCTGATTTATAGCAAATCCTAATGACCATCTTGTGCATTTGAGGTGTGCTTTAGAAGCTCTTAAGAAAGAGAAGTTGTATGCTAACATGGAAAAATGTGTGTTCTTTATGGACCATGTAGTTTTTCTTGATTTTGTTGTTAGCTCATGAGGAGTGAAGGTTGATTAAGAGAAGGTGAAATCCATTCAAGAGTAGAAACCCCCCAAAAATGCAAGTGAGGTAGGAAGCTTTCATGGCTTGGCTAGTTTGTGTAGAACGTAGTTGTTCAACATCAATGTTTTGAAAACCGATGTGAAATAACTACTTTCTATATCGGTTCTGACTAAAACCGATGTAAATTGTTAATTTTTTTTTGTTAAAATGATTTTTCTATTTTTACAATAAACCCAACCCGTAATTCAAAATATAATCAAACACAAGTAGTTTCAATGATACAATATATATATTGGAATTACAAATACATTTACAAATAATTGCATGTTGACATACAATTCATGTTTATAATTATAGTCCTAGAAGTTAAACTATTCTAAGCATCCTTAAAGCAAGACAACAAGGATATGTTTCCATTCATCTTATCTATTTTTATCTAATGATTTAATTTCTTTGAACATCGAACAGAACTAAAAACCAATATCATGTGCAATATCCTCTACCATAATTTGTTGGGCGTCTAGTATTATTATGAGGATAGTGCATGATATAATTAGACCTTCCTACCTAGTTGGACTCGAGATTATTTTGAAGCTCATTAATAATCATAACTTTAAAGGGTTCGTTTCTAAGTCACTTCTATTGAGCAAACCTCTTTTATTAAAAACAAAAATTCAATGTAAATATATTGTCATTTAAGTGTATGTTAGGATTTAAAAATAAAAAAGTATAATATATTAAACGTTGTACTTTATATTAAATACTTTTTTTTTCATTCCTCTTAGCTAAACCAATAACTTTGATTGAGAGGTATAAGGTCATTAGTGTTCTATTTTTCAATTTGGATTTAGAATGGTCAATTCAATTGTCTCCTTTAAGCATTTTCAGCCAATTAAAGCATATAGTATATTGTTAATTTTATGTATCGATATGTCTAAGGTACATGTTCTAAATCATATTCTTAATCACGAGGATTGATTAGCAGTGAGAAAAGTGACAATTTCAACATTTCAGTGTATGCACTAAGCCTGTAAGACTTCAAGGAGGTGATTAAAGTTGATGGTTCATTTTCCATAAACAAGCTTGAGGTTTTCAAAGGTGGAAGTCCTCTCGTGGTGAACTAGCCAAATGATGATAGTGAAGTAGGGATGGCCTTGCCAACAACTGCAAGAATGTGTCTGGTGTCCTTGTTGATGCTCATAGACAAGCTTAATGAAGAAATGTTTGATAGTGGAACATAGAGCCACAAGCCATGGAAAAGAGTTATCAAAGAAACTATAGTTCTTTCACACAGTGACATCCTTTTCTTTTGCTCTATGATAATAACGGGACAAACATAACAAGAGGACAAAGAAAGGGTCTTATCTAGTTCTCTTATTACCCCTCTCTTTCTTTTTTGTTTTGTTTTTTGTACTTTTTATTGCAGAAATAGAGTCAAAACACACATGAGAGAGACAAAAAAGAGGTTTCAATGCTTGCTTTCTCTGTTTTTTTCCCTCTTATGAGTTCTTGCTGACAACAACTATTTTTTACAAATCATGTGCTTTTTGACTTGTGACCCCTTATATCAGAACTATGAAAGCTTTCTTAATATCTTATCATAGTGTGGATGTACATGTCCATATTTTGTGAAAGTAGCATGAATGGAACGATGTGCCTATCAAACTAGAGTGTCAAATATGCCATTTAATGAGTGATGAGTCACCTCTTCCTTTCTTCCTTGTGATGTGCTTATTAATTAACACTATGTCTAATGTATATTATATTGGAGGCATATCAAATCATATGACATCTCAAGAAATGAGAAAATTTAATCTTATCATGTGCAAGATTGAATGGTATTCGTCAAAATAATCTCTTCTCAATTTTTCATATGTGTGTGTGAGTGTAGAAAGTATATCAAATAAGAGCTTAATAGGAGCTAATATTTATCATATAGAAAAAGTGAAGTTAAGATTAGATTTAAGTAAACCAATTTTAATTATCCATGTAAGATTGCATGACTAACATTAACTCCTGTCACACTAGCTAGATATGCTCCACATGTACACACAAACACACATGCAAACTAATTAGTGGGTAAATATTGGTCAGTTAAGTGATGTTATAATTGAAATGTGGAAAAATGGTTTTCTTTTCAAAGTCTTTAAATTTTCTTGTTTCCACATCTCTTAGGTAGCTAGCTACCTTTACCATCCAGATTATACTAAATAATATCAACCATGTTTTATACAATTCTGAGAAGAATAAAACCTTCAATACATATAGCTGGTAGAAAAATCAAATGATTACCTTAGTCAAAGAAGAGCACATAACAACATGACCAGAAAATTCTCTAGAAACAAATAAAGGTTATCATGTCCATTAAATGAGGGACATGAAAAGATATCTATCCAAAGGCACCATACTCCACCAAAAGAGTAGAACTTTAAGGCACTTTACACTCCTCTCTAAACCTCCAAATTAAGTTGATAGAAGTTAATTTGGATCTTAGTAAAAACTTTGACATTTTATATGCTATATATACCTAGAACTTGTAGAGATAGGGACATGTCTACTAAATTCATAATTCATGTTGAATCAAAAGAAAGAAACTACTTTTCGACAAATCACACTTTAAATCCTCCACTAAGGTATAGAAAATGATATAACTTTTCTCTTTTGTCCATTATTTTTAGTGACGTAGCTCCATGTGGAGCTTGTTGGCATTGGATCTTCTTCATCAATGGAGTCCTTTGCTTCTTGAAATTCAATGGCAGCAAAATAGAGAAGGAAGAAAGATGATTGGAGATGCCACTTCAAGGAGAAGATGAGTTAAGAACAAGCTCACCACCATAGGAAGCCATGGATAAGAGCTTGAAGGTAGGAGAACATGAGTGAAGGGAGAAGGAGAGAAGGAGCACAAAATTTTATGCCTCAAATGAAGTCTGAACTTTGAAGAATAATTCTCAAATGATCAAAGTTAAAAAAAAATACACACAAGGCCTCTATTTATAGGCTAAGTGTCACACAAAATTGGAGGAAAATTTGAATTTCTATTCAAAATTCACATGAATTTGAATTTGTGGAGCCAAATTTGGAGCCAAAATTTCACTAATTATGATTAGTGAATTTTAGCTATGGTTCAGCCCACTAATCCAAGATCAAGTCCAAGATTCTCCACTAAGTGTGCTTAGGTGTCATGAGGCATGTAAAGCATAAAGGGCATGCACAAAGTGTGACTATATGATGTGACAATGGGGTGTAGCAAGCAAATTCTACCTCCCCCTTAAGATTGTCCAAAATTTAATTGGATTGGGCTTCTCCCAATTCAATTAAATTTATCTCCCAACACATACACATCAAATAGTGCACTTAATGCATGTGAAATTACAAAAATAATCCTAATACAAAAACTAGTATAAGTGCCCTAAAATACAATGGCTGAAAAATCCTACATTACTAGGGTACCCTCCCTACACTATGAAGCCCTAAAATCTACCCTAATATGTACAAAGATAAGTGGGCTCATACTTAGTCCATGGGCCCAAAATCTACCCTAAGGCTCATGAGAACCCTAGGGCCTTCTATTGCATCTTTGGCCCAATCTTCTTGGAATCTTCTATCTAATGCCCTTGAGGGGTAGGATTGCATCATTCCCTCCCCCTTGAAAAGGATTTGACCTTAATTCTAGAGTTTCTTGAAACTCTGGGCTTTTTCCCTCAACACATGTTAAAAGAATAAAAACTTATATATTAGTGGTGTACCTCAAATCCAAATCTGAAAACTCATTTCCTAGGAATCTTCCCATGAGGGAACATGGTTCCTCACCAACTCAATGAGTGGTGCTACAAGTATAGAAAAATATGGGACAAACCTTTTGTAAAAGTTTTTTAAGTCATGGAAGCCCCAAATTTTCCTTATACTTGGTGGAGTGGGCCACTCATGAATGACCTTTATTCTCTTAGGGTTCGTGGGAACCCCTGGATCACTATTTAAAAAAATTAAGGAAAGTAATGCAATAAAATATACATTTTTCTGTATTTTCATGTTGATTATTCCTACCAAAAAGTATGACAAACCTAAGGTGTCTCATATGAGCACCTAAGTTTGTATTGAAACTAAAAATAAGAACAAACCTACCTAATGAGTTCCTTTGTATGTGAATCATGAAGATGTTCGATGCATGGGTGATTTTACAAAAGAGGGTTGCACCACTAAACAAATTCATCATTCCACGTATCATAGGGATTCAGTGCCTCATAATACCTATTTTGGGCACCAACAATGAACAGGGAGTTAAGCTCTTAGGAACCAAACCCTCATCCAACAACTCCTTTACTTGAGGAATAACCTCAAGCACAAGAGGTATGACAGTGCTAAGGGATGTTTCCCTTGATAGGAAAAGGTAGAAGGATTGTTTAAGAAGGAGTGCTCTTTTGATATCAGCTTTTGTTACAAAATTATTTCCCTTCTTAACAATCTTGTTGGAGGAATCCTTTTCCTCTTTTTCCTTCTCCTTGGCCTTTGAAGACAAGGCCTTACTATCCTTCTTTTTCTTTTGTTTTTCTCGTTTTTCTTCCTCATACCTCTTATCTTTCATAGTTAGTTGATATTTGGCCATCCGTGAAGGTGTTTGAGGATGCAACACAAATTTAGTGCCAAGATGGGTGGGGGTAAATCTCATTAGTTAGGCCATTGGAAATTATCTTCCTATCAAATTTCCATGGCCTTTCTAAAAGAATATGCCCAACCTCCATGCGAACTATATCACAATTAACTTCATCCTTATATGTCCTAATGGAGAAAGGTACTTTCACTTGTTGGTTATCCATCATTTCCCCTTGCTCATTGAGCCATTTAAGTTTATAAGGTTTTGGGTGGGGAACGATAGTGAGGTTCAACTTGGAGACTAATCTTGTGCTACAACAATTGCAACAAGATCCACTATGCATAATGAGAGAACAAGTTTTATCTAAAATTTTGCATATTGTATGAAAGATGTTCTCTCTTTGGGATTGAGATAGATCAAAAGATTGAACTCCAAGGAGCCTTCTAACCATTAGGAGGTCACTTTCTTCACAGGGGTAGACTTCCTCACTTGACTCTTCACCCTTTACTTCATCTTCACTTCCACTAAAGGAAGGGGAAGAAGTAGTCTCCTCTTAACTACTATAAATGTCTTGGCCCCTCATAATCATGGTTTTCCTTGTGGGGCATTGAGAGGCAATGTGACCTCTCCCAAGACATTTGAAGCATTTAATGTTGTTAGTCCTTGCTTGGGAACTAGTCTTAAGGGTGGATTTCTCTATGGTCTTACCCTTATCTTCCTTGGGTTTTGAAGGTGCAGCCCCCAAAATTCCTTAGGCTTGGTCCTTCCTTGGATAAGAGTGAAAGCCATAAGATTTTGAAGAAGACTTTCTTTTAAGTTGTTGCTCCTCTCTTATACAAAGTTGTACTAGCTCATCTAGGTTGCTATATGGAAGGAGTTCAATCTTGTCCCTCACTTCCGTATTAAACCCACTAGGGAACCTAGCTATCTTGTTCTTTCCTCCTCCCTAAGTCCAACTCTTAAAAGGAGTAGTTCCATTTTTTGTCTATATTCTTCAACAATCATGCTCCCTTGTCGAAGCCTTTGGAGCTTGTCCATAATCTCCCTTTCATAAAAAATATTAACATTTTTTTCTAACAAAAAATTAATGATATTTACATCTAGAAATGGTATCTTACTGTTATTTTCGTCCGATCTAATCAGCATGACCACATTGACAATCATTTCAATGACAAATTTGTCCCTCTGTGCCATGTAGGCTATTTTATTAACGGTGATGGATGAAAGTTAACGGCCATATAAATTTTTCACACTTTTTACACTTTTGAGGACTAAATTTTGTATTTTCATCTTTCAAGGACACATTTGTCAGTGAATTACACTTTCAAGGACAAAAGTAGCTATTTACCCAATAATATATTTAATTTGTGATTTTAATTTGATTCAAGTTTTTATACACATTCAAACAAAGAAATCATCATAATTATGTATATAAAAAAGGAACCATTGTAACATTATGTTTTTCATAATGTTTGATTAAGTGTTTTAATTAGATTGCAAGAGTAATTAAATCCTGTTTAAGTGTCGTAATTGATTATGAGATGATGGATTGTTATATTTATGCCTATGTTAAGTATATATGCCATGTTGTATGTATGTTTTGATGAGTTTTAAAGTGTTTAGACCTAAGTGGATGAGGCTTGAGTCATGAGACATGGGTGGGTGAGTTTAGTGAAATGTAGGGTGTGAAGAGAAAGAAGAGAGAAATTTATAAAATCCTCACAAAATCCTTGTAAACCTAAAAACTAAACCAAAATATCATTCTCTACTATTTTCCTATTCTCTAAGAGAACATTTCTCTTAAGAGCTTGAGTTTTGGTCCTCCTTGTGCGAAAGGAGGCTCTTTTCTACTCTCCTTGTTGTTCTTTGGGTTGTTACTAGTGTGGTAAGGACCTCTCTTCTTCCTCCCTTTGTTCCATTTTCATTTTCTCATAGACCATCCATAGGAGTTCATGATAAAGCTTGGTTTTTGGGGCTTTGATTTCGTTTGTGATTGCTTTTGGGTTTAAGGTGATGTTGCTGAAATGGGTTTGTTGTTGGAGTGAAGGAAAACTCCTCCCTTGGAGCCAAAGTTCGTCTTTTTCTCCTCCATCTTCACAAAGCTCTCTTTTTCTTCTATAGAGGTAAGGGAAGTTTTACCCTTTTCTATGCTTAAGTTGCTTTGGATTGGTTTAAATGTTGCTTGAGAATGAGTATGTTGTTTAAAAATAAAAGTTTGAGCATGTGAGGTTTTGAGTTTCAAATTGGGATTCTTAATTATTTGATGAATATTGATGAAAAGTTCCTATTTGTAAAGATTTTTTATGTTGTTTATGTATTTGAATTGATAGGAAAGAGTTTGGGTTTGTTTAAGGAGGATTTGGAAGCCATGAGAAGAAATTCTATAGAATTTTGAAATTCTGCAGAAATCGCATCTAGTCATCAGTTTCACGTCCCCTCATCAGTTTCTATTTGTAAAGAGTTTTGATGATGTTTATGTGATAAACGTATGAATTGTGAATCTATGATATTATAACCTTTTATGGTATTGAGATCGATGAATGAATTTGTGATTATGTATGATATTAATTTGAATGATCATAACATGCATGCATTGATGAATGACATTGCATGTGAGTAGGAACGTAAGTTGGGGGTGTTAAGAAGGCCCCATACCTAGTGTTAGAGGTTGTCCTAGTAGCTAACATCGAATGGGTGGACGAATTCCTAGATAGATTAAGTTCTTTGTAAGCCTTACTAAGGTAAGCCACTACCCATACTTATCCATTTTCAATAAAATCACACTTCCTCCGCAAGGTTAATTTGAGTCTCCCTAAATGGTTAGATCATAGAGTACAACTATGTTAAGGGATGTGCTTGGATTAATCACTCGGGAGGTGAAATATTTCGAGAGTAAAGAGTCAGCATGACATAACATGATAGATAGACATATGAATGTATAATTGTGACTTAAGAGTAATGTGTTACTTATTGAGTCATGGAAATATTGTGCTATTTGATGATTGTTGATAACGATGATGTATGATGATTGAACCTTTATGTAATGGTTGACGAACTGATGATTATTATGAGATGTTTTGTCATGAGAATTCTAAGATTTATACTTTATGTATGATTTCTTCATGTTATGTTATACATGTGATGATAGTAAATCATGCTATTAAGTTTTATCCCATGTCAGTGTGCTTGTTTTGGTAAGCTTAGCCTTGCATTGTTGTATGCGTGGTTCATACATGTGATGATCCTGTATCTAACATATGTGGGGAATAAATGGATAAGAGGTGATCCTGTGCCATTTGGAGACTCTATGAATATGCGTATTTGAACATGAAGACATGTTATTCATTTTGTTTCCTCTTTAAAATTATGTATAGTGTTGACCGACTTAGAGTTTATGTAATTTATCCTTATAATGCGGTTTATGTTTACATGCATGTACTATGGAGATTTGAGTTACTATGATGTTTCTTTTGTTGTTGTGTGTTTTAGCCTTTTTCCTGAGATGCGAAAAGCTTACAAATACTTTGGTAAATCACTACTACAAATTATTGATTTAACATCGCAAGCTTAACATCAGTTTTTCGCAAAAGCGATGTAAATAAAAGCACGGTGGCATTTTGGTAAATAAGTTGACTTAATTAACATCGGTTTTGAAAAAACCAATGTTAACAAGTTGATGTTAACATCGATTTTTCCAAAACTCGATGTTAACATTAATATCTTAACATCGGTTATTGAAAAACCGATGTTAACTGTAGAAAGTTAACATCGGTTTTTGAAAAAACCGATGTTAACATTGTAAAGTTAACATCGGTTTTGTTTAAGAAACCGATGTTGTCTTATTCATAACTTAAGACCCCAAAATCCATTTTCCCCCCACGCGATCAGTTACCAAAACCCTTTTCCTTTTCTTCCTCATCGCTCAAGCTTGAAAGACCTGTCTGTCCTCCTCACTCAAGCTGCCATTCCTTCTTCCTTTCTTCCTTATTGCTCAGGCTTGAAAGACCTGTCTGTCCTCCTTACTCAAGCTGCCATTGAGGTTCGTGTTTGGGTTCACACAGGCTCGACGAGTTCCCATTCGTGACTGCCGTGATTTAGGTACGTGGGCAAACCTTCATGTTGCTTTAACCTTATCCCTATAGAATGTTAACTTCGGGTTGGTGAGTTCGTTGTTTTATAGGTTTTAGACATTGTCTTGGCTTCTGGTTAGTGGGTTCGTGAGTTCCTAAGTTGGTAGGTTCATGAGTTCGTGAGTTGGTGGGTTCACGGGTTCGTGAGTTTGTTATTTCGTAGGTTGCTCTCTTTGGCACTTTTGATTCTGTAAGTTTTGTCTCCAACTTTTGATAGCTGTAACAATTCTCAAATTTTACTTCGAATGGATAGCATTCGATCTATATTCTCCTTTCGTTGTCTCTTATTATTTTTTTATATACTGGTTTTGAATGAAATATTGGTCGATTCTGTTTTGTATGCCAACCTAACTGTGAGAGATGAGTGGTTTGAATACACTTGAAAATACATATATAAATATCCTTTTTTAAAATGTTTTTTTGTTGTATTTAAAAGAAAGGCTGGAAATTTGTTCTGTGACTGCTGCTAAGTGTTAGAAGAAGATGCTTTTTTCTGCCAGTTGTAGAGACTTTGATGCCACCACATGGGATGTATAGTTAGATACTGAAGATTACAAGAAGATCCCAGTTTCAATGTAACAACAATTAATCCATTCATAAATCAATTGTTTTTATTTATATCAGTCCATTTTATCCCATTTTGTTTTGGATTGCTTAGCCTGAAATCTTGTTAGTTGTTACTATAAATTGAATTCACTAAAAATGAAATAAAAACTATATGAGAAGTAAGGATTGCCTTAAAGTTTGTCTTTGGTGGTACTCCTAGGCATAGGATGTGATGGTCTATCTAAGAGATTAGGACTATGTCTCTACTTAAAGCAATATTTATAATTAGAGGAACAAGGAAAAGAAAGGGTTTATCTGTAGTCATCATGATTTGGAGGGTATTGAGAATTGTAAACTAAGCCAGTTCGATTAGGAAGCAAGAGGATATGGAGACTAATTTTTTATTTGCTAAAATCTTTGATGTTCTAGTCTAGCAGGCATGTCAATATTTTGTATTTAAATTTAGAATCAATTTTAGGCATTTTTATTTTCTTATATGTAAGTGTATGAATAGGAAAAGTTGTGTTACTAATACTCCAGGTCTGTAACATACCTCAAAGGAGACCCAATTTAAATGAATGTGAGTTCATGTAGGCTTACTTCTTGGGGTCTTGGACAATGAGAGTATTTGTTATTATCATGACTACCCCGCATGTTCGATTTGCTATAGTATTAGTAACAGGGCAAAGTATATGCATAACACATCACTACCTGATAGGAACTCAAAAAATAAGATGGAACCTAGGTGGAAAGAATAAAAAAGAGTAGAATTTTACTATTGAAAATTGAACACAAAGTGGAGAATTGAATAAGGATCTTTCCTCCCACTCCCTAATCTGATTTGTCGAATACCCTCCTCAATCTGATTTCCTTATTTATCTAACCAAACTCTAATACTGACTAACTAACTAACTATTCTCACTAAATAACTTATGGACTAACTAACTAACAATTGTCCTTATTCAGCCCTCCACATTATACATCCTGACAATAGTTCCCCCTTGAAATTCCACCTTGCCCTCAAGGTGGAAATAGGGAATTCAGAACCTTACAGGCTTTGATCTTTTTCTTGAATTATATATGCAGAAATTTCTTCAATTCGATTTGGCTTATTAGTTGTCACAAGCTAGATGGCCTCTTCATAAGGTACTCACCTGCACAACTTTTGGCATGTTAAGTTATTTGTTTTGTGCATAGTGTTATTTCATTTATTAAGTGGATGTTCATTTTACTTTTTCGTTCCTGTTTATAGCAACATAAGTTGAATTTCAAGTAGGCATTGCTATCTTGTAACTAAGAATAATATTGAGCAATGATGTGCCTAGAACCATATGAAGCTTGATTGTCAACCTCATTACTTTATTTGAAGCTTTATTCACACAACATACACTGCTGACACAAAATTTCTTGAATTATATATGCAGAAATTTCTTCAATTCTGGGTTATTAGCTGTCACAAGCTGGCTGGCCTCTTCATAAGGTACTCACCTACACAAGTTTTGGGATGTTAAGTAATTTGGTTTATGCATAATGTTATTTCATTTATTAAGTGGATGTTGATATTTCTTTTTCCTTCCTGTTTATAGCAACCTAAGTTGAATTTGAAGTAGGCATTGCTATCTTGTAACTAAGAATAATATTGAGCAATGATTTGACTAGAACTTGTGAGTGCCAATGAAATTTGTAGTTAGGCTTAATGGATAAGGTATGTAATCAAGGATCAAGAAATATACATACTTTGAAATGAATCAAATCACCTTTAGAGAAATTGAGGGTGAAGGTGGGTTGGTCAACTCCAAGGTAATGAAATATGTTGTGCTTGCGTATTTTAATATCCCAATTTCCCGCAGCTCCATTTTCAATCTCTGAAATATGCTGTAGGTTTCATTCTTTCCTTAAATAGTCACTAGTTTATTTACACATTAATTGTTCTATATTTTAGAAGTAATATGGAGTTTTGTCACATAGTGGTGCCCACTGGGCATTTCTAAACCTATTAAGAAATCCATTCATGTTTTCTGTCATTCTTCTTTCCTTCATCTCTAATAGTTGTTACAAATTCATACAACTTCATTAATTCAACTCATCCTTTAATGTAAGTGGTTCCTCTGACAATCATATGCAAGAACAATCTAATCTTCCTTATTGTCACTAAAGTGATATCTCAAAAAACAAATCATGTAACAGTAACCCAAAGCCACCAGTGAAAACCACAAGTTCTAGATGAGATAAAAGAAACTCAACAAATATATCTACGGAAGTTCTTTGGCAGCAGCAATAACAGCTTCCTTGGTGATACCAAACTCCTTGTATATTTTTCCTGCTGGAGCACTTGCTCCAAATCAATCAATGCCTATGACCTTTCCTTTGCTTCCAACAATGTTGTGGCAACCAAATGTTGATCCTGTCTCAATGCTAACTCTAGCTGTTACTGAAGCAGGTAGAAGACTCTCGTTGTATTCATCTGACTGCTCATCAAAAAGTTCCCAACTAACAAAAGAAGCAATTGTAACAGCTTTTCCTTTCCTTCCTTAGATCCTCAGCAGCAACAACAACAATTTCCAACTCAAAACCAGTTCCAATTAAAATAACATCAGGCTTGTTACCTGATGAATTGTCTGAAATGGTGTAGCCACCCTTTTCAACTCCCTCAATAGATGTTCCTGGAAGTTGGGTCAACTTTTGCCTACAAAGTGCAACAATTGAGGGTCTCTTCCTGTTAACCACAACAACTTTGTATGATCCAACAGTTTCATTACCATCAGTTGGACGAAGCATCAAAGTGTTTGGCATTGCCCTGAAGCTTGCCAAATGCTCTATTGGCTAATGAGTTGGTCCATCCTCTCGAAGTCCAATCGAATCATGAGTCAACACATAAATAACTCCAGCTTCACACAGTGCAAAAATCCTTATGGCAGCTCCAACGTAGTTAGTGAAGACAAAGGGCATTTAGATTTTGCTGAAACAAATTTCTTGTAGCATCTGCAAGGCTTTCTGGAGTGTATGTCTGAAAGTTGAAATTTAATTAGAAGGGTAGTCAATAATCCAAAAACAAATTATGGAAGTCAAGTTTTATTGATCTTAAAAGTTTGAAGGCTATACATGCATGAAGCAAAAAGATGGATGATGAGTGAAGATTCAATGTACTTAATATGAATTTTAACTGTAATTAGGAAAGTTAATGATTATAACAAACCATGGAAATGAATCACCACCATTCAGTAAAATTGGACTACACATAATTCAACTACTAAGGAGATATAGCTCAAAATACATATTAGGAGAAACCTAGAAGTTTGTTAGTTTACTCACCGAAAGTGCTTTCTCCCAACTAGCTGGTAATTCGCCAGTAATAATAGCCTTAAGCTCTGCAGCTTCCTCACTGTATTTCTTCTCATATTCCACAAACTTGGCATTCCACTTAGCTTCAAGATCATGAAAAATAAAGAAAGTTTCATTCCACTTAGCACCCTCAGGGGTATGGCGACTCCAATGCCTAAGGAAAAATAAAGAAAGTTTCATTCTAGATCATGAAAATCTCAGCAGATTAAGAGGAAACAAAGATATCTCTAACTCTCCATCCATACTTCTTGACATCTTCTAGCACATGGAAAAGCTCGTATGGCCTTCCAAGATTCTTCCTTGTAGCATCAACTTCTTTAGCACCTAATGCACTCCCATGAACACTATAGGAATTAACCTTGTTTGGAGAAGCGAATCCAATGGTAGTGGTTACCTGTGAAATAGTAATGAATTTGGAAATGGGCATAACACATGTTGGAGATGGCTCAACAACAGAAGTTTGGCAATCAGACTCAGAATCTACAAATACCTCCTCACTTGATACACTATCAGTGTGATCAATTGTCTTGACTCTTCAAAAAGGCATAGGCCAAAGTCTCCATCTGTGTCTAGATGAAGCTGGTCCAAGAGCATCATTCTTGGCCTTCACTACATCATCCAGTCCCACTGGAATTGTATCTTTGGTCTCAATAGGTAAGTCTAAACCAAATACAGTCATTCCAAGTACAAGAAGAGCAACCTTTTCCCATAGCAGATACCTCTCTCTGAACTTCAGAACAAGATTTTCATTCTTAATTATGGATAATGCAGAACTTCCAAATTCTTCTGCAAATATCCGATGTGCTTCAAAAACCTTGGCAACAGCAACCAAACCCATACTTGCTTTAAGTTCATGACCACAAAGTGAGGCCTCAAACCCTGCATATTTTAAGAAAAGTAAATAAACAATTTCTTAGTGCCAAACAATAATTGCATAGAATAAGCCAAACCAATTTGAAGCACAGTTGTTAGCTCTTAGTCTCTTACTCAAAGCAAAATGACTTTGGTCCTCCTCATTGGAAGTTCTTGTTTGAGGTTCGGTTAGTTCACTTTTCTTACAAAAATCTTCAAGGGCGGAGGTTTTTTGACTATCATCTACCAGGTCATTTGATACTGACTTTCCAACATGTTCATCATTACATTCAATAATATCCTTAGTACCAGAATGACAGCCAGAACGAGTGTCAACTTCTACTAGTGCATCTTTATCAACCTATTTATCATGGCCCAAAAAAAATCATGGTTAGATCGAATTTATGTGCATCTTGGATTCTATTGTGAGCCAGGTGAACCTCATTTGAAGCCTGTCAAAGTTTCACTTTTAAAGATTCATTTTCTTCCTCAAGAACTTTCAGATTGTGCCTTATATCTGTCATTTGCTATTCTACATGTTCCAAACAGTCACAACTCAAATTGTGCATTCATTCTGTTCATCAATAACAACATGCATCATTGAGCTGAACCTAAACCTGAACCAGTTTCTAACATTGCCATATTTAAAATGCTGAACCTGAACCAAGTTCTTCCATTATTTAACATGGCTCTTAATCTTTATTCTTGTCATGTGTTCTAACTTCTATGTTCCTCAAGGACATGGAGATTGAATCTCTTATTAGTTATGCTAGAAACAGTCCCAATAAAAATTGTATAACCAATTTAAGGCAATTGTATAACCAACAAAAATTGAGAGATCACTGCAAGACATTCTTTTGCACACAAGAGCACAGGAACAAAAAACAAATTATAGGTCCCACATAGAAAATGAATGAATGTTAGTTAATGTAGAATGAGTATGAGAATAAAATATCAAGTTGAGGTGTGAAATGCAGTAACAAAATTATCATTACTTTCTTTCCTTTCCCAATTCTTATAAGCTTCTTATGGACTTAATAGTGTCACCATACTTCACCAACTAAACCAGCAAAGAGGTGATCCCTCTTGCTATCTGATTTTGAATTGGACAAGCACGTATCATTGGAACTGTGAGCTTAGCACCAATTAAAATGTTGACAGCTAGACTGTGAAGTTCACTAGCTAGATAGATAGCTAAATCGTAAACCTAGGTAGCTAGTGAGAAGACACAGCTTGCATGCATGTCCCAAGCATGCAAGGTCGTGTCTTATAATATCCACCGCTTTTTCTGTAAAATTAATTTCAAAATAACCAAAGTAAAAAAATCATATATAATATCAAATTCTATACAACTTTATCTGCTGCAAACACTAATATAGTACTATTGCTATGTCTTGTAAAATATAAAACTGCAATTACTTCTCTGCCCCTTCTCGAGGTAAATCACAAGTATTTACCTCCTTAAAGTGGCCAAATACTCCTCTTTGGTCATAGTCTACATTATTTCTATCTCTTTCTCATAATTTGATATCTGTTGAAAGTATAAGGAGCATTAGATATATCATTTGCGTCTAAACAAAAATATAGTCAATTAGCTTCTACCTTCATCCAAGCTTAGTAGGATACCACTTCAAATGTTCTGGTTCTTCCAGGATAGCAATGTCAACATCCCTAGATGGTATAAATTGACAACAATCTCTCCACCAGGTATTATACTCCGCCTTTCATCCAAAAAATACACGTGAGAATGACAAAAATATAAAAACTGGCAGTAGTGATATGAAAGTATGAAACATAAAGTAAGATTGTTGGGATAAACCAGTTCTTCTGGTGAAGTAAAATTGAGATTGGTGGGATAAACCAGTTCTTCATCTGATTTGCAAAGCCATGGAACTCAAAATATGTAGCTCAAAATAATGGGTTTACAGTTGTTCCCGTCATCCAAGGAAGCAAATATATAAACTAGCTAACTGCCTAGAAAACTACAACAAAGAAAGCAAATATATAGTCCTGGAAGGTCATGAAAACTTCATATTGCAACAAATTTTAGAAAAAGTAAATAGCTATAATCATTTGATGAAGCACTATAAATTTTAACTTGCTTGAAAATGATGAGACATTAACTTGCTTCAAAATCATGACACATTAACTTGCTTGAAAATCAGACACACATCTTGGTTTGCAGTGCCATATAATCAATAGCTCAATTATAATCCTAGGAGTCCAATACCTAGAAACCAACAAAGAGGGAGGGGTCCTAAGAATTGAAGATTGTCTTGAAGAACTACTTACAAAAGTCAAATTTTGAAACTGTTTGACTTATTCACATTGTATGACTGTCCTCACTACTGTGTATGCTAGTTAGACTTATGATTTTGAGACATTGGTGGCGTCAATTGATATATGTCATACTTTAAGCCTACTCATTGTCACATATTGATATCTGTTTGATGATTGATGTAGGTGGTCATTGATTTATTTGTTAGATTGTTCATTTTATTTTGGACCGTGTTGTTCATCATCACAGGTACCAATGTTTGTTACCAATTAATGTTTTTATTACTCGTTCACTACCATTAAAGACATCTGATATATGATATACAAATTGTGTTCATGATGAGAGAACCTTAGATTCCTGTTTGAGACTGAATGCAATGATTCTTGCGAACAGTTTGCATTAATCATTGTATTCAATCTTGAATTGTCCGTTTGGACAGTTTGGGGAGACTGATATTTTTATGGTAGATTCATGCGTTAAGGTTAACATTATTTTGTTTAAATTAATGAAATTTTGGTACAATGCATTTCTAGTTGTTCTCTAAGTGCATACTTGATTATCGGGAAATTAAT